>NC_091151.1:31410379-31495320 GCF_040958095.1 Procambarus clarkii
AACTTGTGTTGTTGTATATATCTTCTTGGTCGAGGCTAGTGAGGTATATGTAGTGTTCCTCGTGCATTGTTATCTTATGTACTGACTGGGGTGGGAATAAAACATCATTACTTATATTTTATTTTATTAATCTACTAAGGAAATATTACTTTTAAAAGAACTACAACAGGGGGAACTACAACTACATTTTGTTTCCCCATAACAAATTACATATAAAGAGCAGCAGCTGTTGGTACTATTGTCGTCCGCTGCTGCTGGGGGCTGTTGGTACCACTGACACCGCTGCCACCGCTGATGGTACTGCTGCTGCTGCTGCTGCCACCGCTGGAGCCGTTGTAGTTGGTGGTACTGCTGCCGCTACCGTTATCGCTGCCAGCGATGATGGTATTGTTGCTGCCGCTGTCACCGCTGGAACTGCTGTAGTTGGTGGTACTGCTGCCGCTACCGTTACCGCTACTGGAGGTACCACTGACAACACTGACACCGTCGTCGGTGGACCTGCTGCTGCTACCACCACCGAAGCTGTTGAAGATGGAGGTACTGCTGCTGGTGCTGCTGCTGCTGCTGCTGTTACTGACTGCGGTGGTGCTGCCACCTCTTCTTTGTGTGTTGTTGGTTACAGCTTTCGTAGTTTTTTCGGTGATGAGGATAACAGGAATATTTCCTGTGACTCTCCATCGAGGATGGTGTCAATATGATGATTTGAGAGGGGGTCGAAGTCAATAGTGGTTTCGATCCGTCGTTTGGCTGTACCAGATGTTGTGGGTGGGGGTGGAGCAGCGCTGGAGGTGATAGAGTACTCTTGTAGGTGTCTCTTCTTCCTGGGGGTAGCTGGTGGTGTAGAACGAGAAGAGCTTCCTGGAGTGGTGGCACCCTCCCCCACCACTGCATCTAGGGTGATAGTTTTACTATCACCCTCTCCCCTGGGATCATCGTTCGGGAGGGGTACCATCGATGGGGTGACGGTAGAGGGACGTTTGAGGATTACCAGCTCCTTGTTATGCTTGGCCAGTTCAGCGTTGAGAGAAATGAGCATGGGCCCGACGTCCTTGTGCCAGTTGTCCATACCATCACGGGAGGCCCCCAGCCCATGGGGTACCACCAACCGAAACATGGTTGGAGTTCTTACCATAAGATTGCCAACCTTTGTTAGGGCTGTTTTCAGCCAAAACAAACGGTTTTTGGCAGTATCCAGGGTGACATTGGTGATGTAGTGGATGTCGGCGGAAGACTGCACTTGCTCCTGAGCTATAGGGTTGGACTCGAAGGGTGCTCCTGCACCGAAAGCAGAAATTAGCGCCACGATGGTGGGGCGGAAGAACAAGACTGGCTCTTCGACAATGTCTTGACCGTCGGAGGGTAGGGGAGCTATCTTCACTTCAATGTCCTCTGGGGTAGACCGGTAACGTATTGTGGCCCTGTTGACACGAGTCAGTCCTTCACGTTCCACACGGGCATAGTTGTAACATTTCCATATTACACTTGCCAGTCCATAGGGACGCACAACAGCAGCGGGTAGATCGTAAACGATCACATCACCGACCCCAAAGGCGTGGGTGTCGGTGATGTCGCTGTCTATTGACTTAATGGACGATAAAGCCATGGCGGAGGGGGCGGTTGAGAGGAACGAGTCGTCGTCAACTATGGTGACCAGGGGTGACGTTGGAGGCCTTTAAATACACCTGTGTCCCCCACCTGGAGGGGGAGGAATGTAGGGGTGTGGGGTAGAGGCCGCCTTCCTCACCTTAAAAGTCCATACACACTCCGTCCAGTCTCGAAGGCTGTAATCTAGTCTCGATGTTGGAAGGTTAATTTTTCCATTTGCCATATCTCCGTCTGGATTTCCTGGGATGAATATTCTTCATAGCGTTTCACCGTCTCTCCAAATGACTTAAAAAACCGTTCTGGAGGGGCACTCAACACAAGACGGTCATAACAATCCCACAATGCATATATCAATCTACATTTGTGTTCGACATACTTGTAGTACCGCTGAGTAGCAACCAACTTCTTTAATAAGGGAGATTTGTCTTCTGGAGGTGTAGCTGGGGGAGGAGTGGGTCTAGAAGCTTGCTCCATGGTGGATATGCAACTGAATATGGTGGTCTTTAAGATGACCTTCATATAGGTCTTCAATACGGCTCCCAATGGGGTCTCCTATGGATGCCCCTCCCCCCTTTTAACTGTGATCTGACGCGATAATTACGTATGAGGGTTGGGTCTATGCCAGCCACCCTCAGTAAAACCCTTACATCTTCCTTGTCACTTGCCCTAAATTGTCCCTTTGTGGAGGCTAGAGTTTTAATTATATCTAAAATATTTAAATTTTGTACAGGCTTTAATAAATTTCTGCGACTATCCCACATCACCTGTTGGCTGTTTTGTCCAAACATGTTCAATAATGCTTTGACATGAGGAATTTCCTCAATTTTAAAATTCACATTTATTAAGTTGTCCAGACTTGGATTTTGGGGTGTGATGGTGGCTTTATGAGGAGTGTGCCCAGCAACAATTACTTGCACTTCGGGTGGAAGGATGGAATGTCCCCTTTTTTTATTTATTTATTTCTTTTTTTAAAAGGCGATGGTCGTGCCGGGCGGCCCGCGTTGTTTTTTTTTTTAAAGGGCGGCGGTCGCCGGGGGCCCCAATGTCATTTAAAGGGCGTGTGACCAGCCCCGCCCGTCTGGAGGGACTACTACGGCAACACCGCCCACAGCCCGTTGTTGTCAGGTGGGGGGATGGAGTGTCCTCTTCCCCCACCCCCCCATCACCCCTACCAGAGTCGCAGGTGGGTAGGTTACAGGCTCCTCCAACATTATTACTTGAGTTGGATTCGTTTTTTAAAGAGAAGGACATACTTTCACTACCATCACCACCGGGGGAGGGCAGACCCACCGTATTAAGAGGTGATGGTGAGTTCTTGTTTTTATTAAATAAATATTTTTCAGCTATGAATCGTGGTACCAGGCAATATTCTTTCACCATTTTTTTCTCTCGTTACTTATTTACGCAATTACCTTATTAGGGAGGAAATTAACGATACAGCCAAAGGTAGCAGAGCTGCTAATATCGCCCCACCAAGTCTGGAGGTCAGTATGAGCTTCTTTTTGTACAAAGGAGTTTTCTTACGCGCTACAGAACGTATGTCATTCTGATATCTCTGTAAGCCATTAATTGTCTGAGGTTAAACTGGGATGTTTCGTTTCAGAAAATTGGCAAAAATTTCACAAATTGATTCAATTTCCTGCCGTTTTAAAGCCTTGATTAGTTTATTCCGCTTCTTGGGTGATAAATTGTTTAATAAAAATAACAACTGATGATGTTTCTCTACGAGAGAGTCCTCTTGAACTGTCATTTTTTGTTAAATTTGACGATGTCTTGAGCTTTAATCCAGCTATTGGCAGAATCTGGGTACCCTCTCCACTTGACGAAATATTCTCTGTGTCCTTTCGATGTTTTCCTAGACTGTAATACCGTTACAGGAAAATAGTCTGGAAGGGATGTTGGAATCAATTCCTGCTCATAAAACATGCCACTGATCGGCTCGTTGTTTAAATCTTTGATTTTATATGTCGGGATTGGATGTGTTCTGTCAATATGTGACACTACAAATATTTCTTCTGTATTTTGGTGCCAAAAGCCTTTGTGAAATATATTCCTGCGCTTTGCCAATCGCACATGCTGTCCAAGGTGCAGCCGTGGACTGATGGCAGTTATGGAGGAGTCATTGTTTAAATACATAACCTTAAACTGTCTTCGTATATCATCAATATTTTGCAACTTATGAATGGCATGAGGAGTATTTTTTAGCATCCTGTGGAATGTGTGGTTGTACACGTCCACAACTTTAGGGAGGATGTGGATGTATTTTAATGAATTAGCTTGAGTCATATAATGATACAGTTTATGTTTTAAAGTTCTGATGGCTCGCTCCACTATGCTAGATTTCATTTCCGAAAATACACTATATAATTTAATATTTTTCTTATAAAATAATTTTGAACTGACTTCTTGTAAAATTCTCTACCTCGGTCAGTGAATATCCGCCTTACACCGAGAAACTGAGACGTTTCCTCTAATATCTTCTTCAGAGCGACTAACACTTCACTCGAATTTTTTGTTTTTAAAGTTTGAGTCTGCATTAGGCGGGAATAAACATCGACACAAATTAAAATATATTTAACACCATTATTGTATTTTTGTAAACTACAAAAGTCCCCTAGGTCACAGGCAATTATGGTACGAGGTTTAGGGGCTAATATTTTCCGTCGGGGAAACCTAACTAAATTTCCTCTATGTAACGTGTAAGATCGCTCCCCATGGAGACATTCCTTCACATCTGCAACACTAATGTTGGGGTCTTTAAGTCTGGCAGCCTTATACAATTTTTGAATTGACCCTGTGAAACCACCTGGGCAAGAAATGTCATTATAGATGCTGGTGAGAATTGTTCGTTTCTGTGTCGTTAGAGACATTTTTTTGTTGTCGTTGTTGATTACATTTGATACACAATTTCACAGCGGTCTTCGTTGGTGACGCTCGTTCCTAGTTGTAATGCCTCAGGAACCGTCAGATCGACCAATAAGTAACCATACTTGTTCTGGGATATTGCCCGACGGTATATTTCAACGAAACTACTAGTACTTTTTCGCCCATATAACTGGCCACTTAAAATTTTAAGTTGGCTTATGTCTCTCTGCTTCATTAATATATAATGACTACAATTCAGAGTTATTGTCCTGGCATATTTCCCCTGGGGAAACAAATTTTGACTAATTAGAATTACGGAAATATTACCGTGTCTCCCTCTTGTGAAGATATTGGCTATAATTGGACTCTGTATGGCTTCCAGGTATAAGTCATCAATTATATACAAAACTGACTCATTTGAAAAAGGATCTTTATACTCTAGTGGGTTAATCAGGTCCTGGGAGACAGTAACCTTGTTTCGCAGAGAGGGAATGTTTGAAAGAGGCTGTTCTGTATTATTTGCAGATGACACTAAAATTTTTGAGAATTTTCCGTGGTATTTAACACATAAATTCCCCACTAGGGTCGTTTTCCCAGAATTGCTGAATCCAGCTACAAATATTCTTGCTGGGTGGTGGAAAATATTAAGTTGCTCGTCTGTGACAGACACACACTCCTCCATATTTTCCCCAAAAATGGTTCAATTACCTATGGGCGGTCGCTTATATATTCATATTATATATATATATATATATATATATATATATATATATATATATATATATATATATATATATATATATATATGGGAGTATGGGAGTGAGAAAGAGAGTGTGATAGCGAGTGTGTGTGTATGTGTGTGTGTGAGTGAGTGTGTGTGTGTGTGTGTGTGAGTGAGAGTGTGTGTGTGAGTGTGTGTGTGTGTGTGTGTGTATTCACCCAGCAAGGAATGTGTCTCCCTCAGGACATAGCCAGTCCTCCTGATGTTTTTTTTTGAAGTACAAGTCCCCTAGTGATGACCTCCAGACGAGAGAGAAAACAAAAAAAAAGTTTTCTACAGCAGGCCTAACCCTTCTCTTACAAAAAGGACTGAGAGGTGTTGTATGTGGCAACGTTGCCCCCCACGGTTCCGAGTCAATAAAAGGACGCTACACCTCCCCCACATCACGTATTATTGAAATTGTGATCAAACGGTCCACTCTCCTCCCCGTCTAGACCGAGATGTAAGTAAATTAGTATCTATTTCATATAAGGGTTATATATATATATATATATATATATATATATATATATATATATATATATATATATATATATATATATATATATATATATATATATATATATATATATATATATATTTATATATATATATATATATATATATATATATATATATATATATATATAAATAAATAAATATAAATATATTATATATATATATTTATATAGATAAGTAGGAGCAGGAATGAGAAGTGGACTGATTTGAGTGCTGGGGGATATATATATATATATATATATATATATATATATATATATATATATATATATATATATATATATAAATATATATATATATATATATATATATATATATATATATATATATATATATATATATATATATATATATATATATATATTATTAAATATGACCGAAAAAGTAAGATTAATAATTCTAACACGAATTTTCTCAATCTTTCGTACATTACGCTTCACTGTTGGAGGTAAATAAAAAATCACTTCTCCAAAATTCATTTTTATTTCTAGTCTGACGCGACACGGGCGCGTTTCGTAAAACTTATTACATTTTCAAAGACTTCACAAATACACAACTGATTAGAACTTACGTATCTCTGATTTTATATCTACATTTGAGTGAGGTGGGAGGGGTGATGTGGCATTAACACAAGACAGAACAAGAGGGGATATTAATAGGGTATTAAAAGTATCAACACAAGACAGAACAGAAACAATGGGTATTGAATAGAAGTGTTTGTAGAAAGCCTATCGTGATCCAGGCTGGATCACGAGTGTATCGTGATCCAGCCTGTACTCCTCTTGACATGCCAGAAAGTATTCTGAGGAAACTACTCCAAGCTTGTACTAAAGAGGCACCCTTCTTGAGCCCGGATGGGCACATGTATAAGCAAGTAGATGGGGTCGCCATGGGTTCTCCCCTAGGTGTCCTGTTTGCAAACTTCTACATGGGTACCATCGAGCAAAAAGTCTTAGTCGACATGAACTTGAAACCGGCCATATACTGCAGGTATGTTGACGACATTTTTACACAGGTACCTGATGTCAGACATCTGCAGGAGCTGAAGGAGGCATTTGAGCAGAGTTTTGTGCTGCGTTTCACTTACGAGACGGAAAGGGATGGGAAGCTGCCTTTTCTAGATGTAACAGTCATGGAAAAGGGCGGAGGTTTCCACACTGCAGTCTACACTAAGGAAACAAACATAGGAATGTGCCTAAATGCCAACAGCGACTGCCCTGACAGGTACAAGAGGAGTGTTGTTAACGCATACGTCGACCGTGCTCTCAGCCACAGCTCAGAATGGAAGCAAGTCGACGAAGAACTCTGTAGGGTAAGGCAGGTCCTAGTCAATAACGGCTTCTCCAATGGTTTCATCGAAGACATCATAAGAAGGAAAGTGAAAAGCCATGCAACCTCTGAAGAGACAACTAACACAACACCTATACCCCCTATTAGACTATTTTACAGGAACTTCTTTTCCACAGCTCATAAAACGGAGGAAAGGGTCCTGAAAGATATTGTTAATAGAAACGTTATCCCTACAGACAAAAATCAGAGGATACAACTGACGATTTACTATAAAACCAGAAAAACGGCCAGCCTACTCATGAGAAACTCTCCAGACACAAAACAGAACGCTTTAAAAGAGACTAACGTCGTCTATGCCTTCAAATGCCCACTTGGGGACTGTAAGCTCCAAAAAACCCAGTATATAGGCAAGACAACAACATCTCTTTCTAGGCGTTTAACGATGCATAAGCAATAGGGCTCCATTAAGGAACATATAATCTCTTCCCATAACCAAACCATCGCCAGAGAAATCCTAGTAAACAACACAGAAATCATCGATAGATACAGCGATAGCAGGCGGCTTGACGTTTGCGAGGCACTACACATCAAGAAGTCAACACCAGCAATCAACAGCCAATTATTGCACAACTATATTCTACCCACCTCAAGACTCCGCTCCAATATAGAAGCATCAAGAAATATGGACCAATAGGCTTTCTACAAACACTTCTATTCAATACCCATTGTTTCTGTTCTGTCTTGTGTTGATACTTTTAATACCCTATTAATATCCCCTCTTGTTCTGTCTTGTGTTAATGCCACATCACCCCTCCCACCTCACTCAAATGTAGATATAAAATCAGAGATACGTAAGTTCTAATCAGTTGTGTATTTGTGAAGTCTTTGAAAATGTAATAAGTTTTACGAAACGCGCCCGTGTCGCGTCAGACTAGAAATAAAAATGAATTTTGGAGAAGTGATTTTTGATTTACCTCCAACAGTGAAGCGTAATATACGAAAGATTGAGAAAATTCGTGTTAGAATTATTAATCTTACTTTTTCGGTCATATTTAATAATATATGTCTACAGGAAAGACTGCTACCAAAATATATATATATATATATATATATATATATATATATATATATATATATATATATATATATATATATATATATGTATATATATATATATGTCGTACCTAGTAGCCAGAACTCACTTCTCAGCCTACTATTCAAGGCCCGATTTGCCTAATAAGCCAAGTTTTCCTGAATTAATATATTTACTATAATTTTTTTCTTATGAAATGATAAAGCAACCCTTTTCTCTATGTATGAGGTCAATTTTTTTTTATTGGAGTTAAAATTAGCGTAGATATATGACCGAACCTAACCAACCCTACCTAACCTAACCTAACCTATATTTATAGGTAAGGTTAGGTTAGGTAGCCAAAAAAAGCTAGGTTAGGTTAGGTTAGGTAGGTTAGGTAGACGAAAAAACATTACGTCATGAAAACTTGGCTTATTAGGCAAATCGGGCCTTGAATAGTAGGCTGAGAAGTGCGTTCTGGCTATTAGGTACGACATATATATATATATATATATATATATATATATATATATATATATATATATATATATATATATATATATATATATATATATATATATATATATATATACAATCTTTGGACAACACCCACCAGTGGGACTCGAACCCAGAAAGCACAACTACCTTCCAGTAGCTGGCATAACTAGTATGCTTTAACCCACTACGCCATCAGACCTTACAAAAGAAGTAGATAGTTCGAGATATATATCTCAAACATCTCTACCTCCCGAAGGCAACAGATGAGTGAGGGGTCAGTCTGCATTTTTCGTCAAGCCACTGTCAATGTGAGAGAACTCGTGTCCAGCTTATAAGCCTATACTTGCATAAACCACAAGTGAAGATAAACAATCTTTGGACAACACCCACCAGTGGGACTCGAACCCAGAAAGCACAACTACCTTCCAGTAGCTGGCATAACTAGTATGCTTTAACCCACTACGCCATCAGACCTTACAAAAGAAGTAGATAGTTCGAGATATATATCTCAAACATCTCTACCTCCCGAAGGCACCAGATGAGTGAGGGGTCAGTCTGCATTTTTCGTCAAGCCACTGTCAATGTGAGAGAACTCGTGTCCAGCTTATAAGCCTATACTTGCATAAACCACAAGTGAAGATAAACAATCTTTGGACAACACCCACCAGTGGGACTCGAACCCAGAAAGCACAACTACCTTCCAGTAGCTGGCATAACTAGTATGCTTTAACCCACTACGCCATCAGACCTTACAAAAGAAGTAGATAGTTCGAGATATATATCTCAAACATCTCTACCTCCCGAAGGCACCAGATGAGTGAGGGGTCAGTCTGCATTTTTCGTCAAGCCACTGTCAATGTGAGAGAACTCGTGTCCAGCTTATAAGCCTATACTTGCATAAACCACAAATGAAGATAAATATAGGCTAAATATAGATAAATATAGGCAATAAATATAGATATAAATCTATAAATATAAATATAAATATAAATATAAATATATAAATATAAATATAAATATAAATATAGATATATAATAAATATAAATATAAATATAGATAAATATAGGCAAGTATAGGCTTATAAGCTGGACACGAGTTCTCTCACAT
Organism: Procambarus clarkii; assembly: GCF_040958095.1. Taxonomy (NCBI): domain Eukaryota; kingdom Metazoa; phylum Arthropoda; class Malacostraca; order Decapoda; family Cambaridae; genus Procambarus; species Procambarus clarkii. The sequence continues at coordinate 31,420,097 of NC_091151.1, forward strand.
TGACAGTGGCTTGACGAAAAATGCAGACTGACCCCTCACTCATCTGGTGCCTTCGGGAGGTAGAGATGTTTGAGATATATATCTCGAACTATCTACTTCTTTTGTAAGGTCTGATGGCGTAGTGGGTTAAAGCATACTAGTTATGCCAGCTACTGGAAGGTAGTTGTGCTTTCTGGGTTCGAGTCCCACTGGTGGGTGTTGTCCAAAGATTGTTTATCTTCACTTGTGGTTTATGCAAGTATAGGCTTATAAGCTGGACACGAGTTCTCTCACATTGACAGTGGCTTGACGAAAAATGCAGACTGACCCCTCACTCATCTGGTGCCTTCGGGAGGTAGAGATGTTTGAGATATATATCTCGAACTATCTACTTCTTTTGTAAGGTCTGATGGCGTAGTGGGTTAAAGCATACTAGTTATGCCAGCTACTGGAAGGTAGTTGTGCTTTCTGGGTTCAAGTCCCACTGGTGGGTGTTGTCCAAAGATTGTTTATCTTCACTTGTGGTTTATGCAAGTATAGGCTTATAAGCTGGACACGAGTTCTCTCACATTGACAGTGGCTTGACGAAAAATGCAGACTGACCCCTCACTCATCTGGTGCCTTCGGGAGGTAGAGATGTTTGAGATATATATCTCGAACTATCTGCTTCTTTTGTAAGGTCTGATGGCGTAGTGGGTTAAAGCATACTTGTTATGCCAGCTACTGGAAGGTAGTTGTGCTTTCTGGGTTCGAGTCCCACTGGTGGGTGTTGTCCAAAGATTGTTTATCTTCACTTGTGGTTTATGCAAGTATAGGCTTATAAGCTGGACACGAGTTCTCTCACATTGACAGTGGCTTGACGAAAAATGCAGACTGACCCCTCACTCATCTGGTGCCTTCGGGAGGTAGAGATGTTTGAGATATATATCTCGAACTATCTACTTCTTTTGTAAGGTCTGATGGCGTAGTGGGTTAAAGCATACTAGTTATGCCAGCTACTGGAAGGTAGTTGTGCTTTCTGGGTTCGAGTCCCACTGGTGGGTGTTGTCCAAAGATTGTTTATCTTCACTTGTGGTTTATGCAAGTATAGGCTTATAAGCTGGACACGAGTTCTCTCACATTGACAGTGGCTTGACGAAAAATGCAGACTGACCCCTCACTCATCTGGTGCCTTCGGGAGGTAGAGATGTTTGAGATATATATCTCGAACTATCTACTTCTTTTGTAAGGTCTGATGGCGTAGTGGGTTAAAGCATACTAGTTATGCCAGCTACTGGAAGGTAGTTGTGCTTTCTGGGTTCGAGTCCCACTGGTGGGTGTTGTCCAAAGATTGTTTATCTTCACTTGTGGTTTATGCAAGTATAGGCTTATAAGCTGGACACGAGTTCTCTCACATTGACAGTGGCTTGACGAAAAATGCAGACTGACCCCTCACTCATCTGGTGCCTTCGGGAGGTAGAGATGTTTGAGATATATATCTCGAACTATCTACTTCTTTTGTAAGGTCTGATGGCGTAGTGGGTTAAAGCATACTAGTTATGCCATCTACTGGAAGGTAGTTGTGCTTTCTGGGTTCGAGTCCCACTGGTGGGTGTTGTCCAAAGATTGTTTATCTTCACTTGTGGTTTATGCAAGTATAGGCATATATATATATATATATATATATATATATATATATATATATATATATATATATATATATATATATATATATATATATATATATATATATATATATATATATATATATATATATATATATATATTAGTATATTTTGGTAGCAGTCTTTCCTGTAGACATATATTATTAAATATGACCGAAAAAGTAAGATTAATAATTCTAACACGAATTTTCTCAATCTTTCGTACATTACGCTTCACTGTTGGAGGTAAATCAAAAATCACTTCTCCAAAATTCATTTTTATTTCTAGTCTGACGCGACACGGGCGCGTTTCGTAAAACTTATTACATTTTCAAAGACTTCACAAATACACAACTGATTAGAACTTACGTATCTCTGATTTTATATCTACATTTGAGTGAGGTGGGAGGGGTGATGTGGCATTAACACAAGACAGAACAAGAGGGGATATTAATAGGGTATTAAAAGTATCAACACAAGACAGAACAGAAACAATGGGTATTGAATAGAAGTGTTTGTAGAAAGCCTATTGGTCCATATTTCTTGATGCTTCTATATTGGAGCGGAGTCTTGAGGTGGGTAGAATATAGTTGCGCAATAATTGGCTGTTGATTGCTGGTGTTGACTTCTTGATGTGTAGTGCCTCACAAACGTCAAGCCGCCTGCTATCGCTGTATCTATCGATGATTTCTGTGTTGTTTACTAGGATTTCTCTGGCGATGGTTTGGTTATGGAAAGAGATTATATGTTCCTTAATGGAGCCCTGTTGCTTATGCATCGTTAAACGCCTAGAAAGAGATGTTGTTGTCTTGCCTATATACTGGGTTTTTTGGAGCTTACAGTCCCCAAGTGGGCATTTGAAGGCATAGACGACGTTAGTCTCTTTTAAAGCGTTCTGTTTTGTGTCTGGAGAGTTTCTCATGAGTAGGCTGGCCGTTTTTCTGGTTTTATAGTAAATCGTCAGTTGTATCCTCTGATTTTTGTCTGTAGGGATAACGTTTCTATTAACAATATCTTTCAGGACCCTTTCCTCCGTTTTATGAGCTGTGGAAAAGAAGTTCCTGTAAAATAGTCTAATAGGGGGTATAGGTGTTGTGTTAGTTGTCTCTTCAGAGGTTGCATGGCTTTTCACTTTCCTTCTTATGATGTCTTCGATGAAACCATTGGAGAAGCCGTTATTGACTAGGACCTGCCTTACCCTACAGAGTTCTTCGTCGACTTGCTTCCATTCTGAGCTGTGGCTGAGAGCACGGTCGACGTATGCGTTAACAACACTCCTCTTGTACCTGTCAGGGCAGTCGCTGTTGGCATTTAGGCACATTCCTATGTTTGTTTCCTTAGTGTAGACTGCAGTGTGGAAACCTCCGCCCTTTTCCATGACTGTTACATCTAGAAAAGGCAGCTTCCCATCCCTTTCCGTCTCGTAAGTGAAACGCAGCACGGAACTCTGCTCAAATGCCTCCTTCAGCTCCTGCAGATGTCTGACATCAGGTACCTGTGTAAAAATGTCGTCAACATACCTGCAGTATATGGCCGGTTTCAAGTTCATGTCGACTAAGACTTTTTGCTCGATGGTACCCATGTAGAAGTTTGCAAACAGGACACCTAGGGGAGAACCCATGGCGACCCCATCTACTTGCTTATACATGTGCCCATCCGGGCTCAAGAAGGGTGCCTCTTTAGTACAAGCTTGGAGTAGTTTCCTCTATACTTTCTGGCATGTCAAGAGGAGTACAGGCTGGATCACGATACACTCTGTCGGCTATCATTCCGATTGTCTCGTCCACAGGTACGTTGGTAAACAGCGATTCTACGTCCAACGAGGCTCTTATCCCTGTGGCCCGTGTGCCCCGCAGTAAGTCCACAAATTCCTTTAGAGACTTCAGGCTGAAGGCGCAAGGAACATAAGGAGTCAGCAGGCCGTTGAGTCGCTTCGCCAGTCTGTACGTGGGTGTGGGTATCTGGCTAATGATTGGCCGAAGTGGGTTTCCAGGCTTGTGCGTCTTGACATTTCCATACGCATATCCAGGTTTATATTCCCCAATGATCTTTGGCAGGTGGAGTCCGGATTTCTTGGCGTTCACAGTTTCGATCAGTTTGTTGACCTTTGCTTTTAATTCGGCTGTAGTGTCCTTCGTTACCCTTTGGAACTTAGTTTGGTCAGAGAGTATGATGTTCATTTTCGCCAGATATTCGTCTTTTTTAAGAATGACATATATTGGCGACTTGTCACCTCTCCTGACAACTATCTCCTTGTTCTCACGAAGGCTTTTAGCTGCCGCTTTAAGCTCGGGGGACAGTATGGTGCTTCTGTAGTTGCCTCGATTCTTTCCTCCTTCTGCAATAAGTTCTGCTTGTAAGGTATCTTTGGTAGTGACCTTCTTTTGTGTCTCGCAATTCACATAACAATTATGTGAGGCAATTCACATAAGAATAGAGCGACCTACCATGAACACCCAAATCACGGAACTATTTACTCTACCCACCATGAGAGTAAGGACAAGACAAGAACATATCGATGCCAACACAGAAGACAATGTCCAACATAACAGGCCAATTACACTGGATTAATCTTTGTGTTTGGATAGGAGATGCCTCGTACGGGCCAATAAGCCTTCTGCAGCCCCTATGTTTATCCCTTATGTATCCCCCCATGTTTTCACCTTCATTGTATTATCACCTGACCTAATGCGGGTATAAAATCAACTAGTATTGTAAGATCTGTTCACTTGAGAATGAACCATGGAGGTTCGAAACGTCGTGCAAATTATACCAATAAGTGTAATACACTCTATAGTAAATCACTTCTTTTCTTCACCTTAAAAGTACGAAAATGAGTTTTGGAGAACTCCTATTTCAATTAAGCCCTGATGCTAAGAAAATAGTTAGAGGGATAGAAGCCCTAAACCAGAAAATAATAAATACAGAATATGCGGTCATATTCAATGAAACATGTTTGAAAGAAAACCTGCTGCCAGTATACACCAATATATATATATATATATATATATATATATATATATATATATATATATATATATATATATATATATATATATATATATATATATATATATATATATATATATATTTATTTATTTATTTATTCTAGGTAAGCGTGATCGTTATGTCTCGAGTTGGTGATATTTGTAGAATTTGTGGATGGGGCTCATCACATCTCTTCGTTCATAGGTGTTACACATGTTTCTTCTGCGGAGAAACTGTATGTGTACAGTCTAGTGGTGAACACGGGAGAACCTGTGCTGGAGGTATGACTGTATTTTATATATTTATTTATTTATTTATTTATTTATGGTTATTTAATTCAAATGAGAAATATTAAGATGGGTTTTCCCCTTCTCCGTGAGTGTGGGAGAGAGAGTGTATATAAATTATACACTATTTCCTTCATTAGGTAAACGTCGCCAGCCCACCCTCCCTTCCAGAGAGGATGGCTTCTTGTGCTTTTTGTGTGGAAATACAACCTTGAGACCTCACCACACTTTCCCTTGTGATAATTGTGGGACCTCTGTGTGTGAGGACTTGACCTCTGAACATCTACAAACATGCCCCCGTGGTGAGTGAATAAACCCTCCACCTTTATTTCTCTTAAGAATCTTTTTTTGAGAACTTATGTCATGGGGTTTAGTGAGTGGGTGTTGCCTTTTTATTATTATTATTATTATTATTATTATTATTATTATTATTATTATTATTATTATTATTATTATTATTATTATTATTCTTTTCCAGGAGCGATTCAGAGGCAGGTAGGGGAGGAACATGACAAAGCACAGCGTGACAATAACCCCTTAGGTGGAGGTGGGGTTAGACAGTCCACTGCAAATGGAGGGGAGGGGGGAGAGGAAGCGATGAGTGATGATGATGATGATGGTGGTGGTGATAGGGGTGACATCTCTCAGCCGGGTCCTAGTGGTCTTAGACCTCTTGTCAACAATAGACTTAATGCCCTAAATAGTGGTGAAAATTCCCCAGATGAGGAGGATGCTATAGACACTCCCCACTTAATTAATAGGGTGAGGGCCCTGGGGGATCTCTTTACTAGGATGGAATATTCCATCCCCTCAGCCTTCGCCACAGACCCTATAGGACTCCTAAGCAACTTTAGGGACTATTACATATCTGAAATAGAGAATTACATGAATTCTCTTGGGGGACATGGCAATTTTACTTCATCATTAAAAATCCTCCTCGAAGTAAAGGTAACACTTTTGAAACAACGACTCACGGAAGATGATGACTTTAGAGAACACTTCATAACAACACCTGCTAGACTGGTAACTCTTGAGGATGTGGGTAATCTTATTGATAGCTGGGTGGCTTATATGATTACACGACTGGAAGATCTCCTTTCAGAAACAGAGGGGAGTGGTTTCATATTATATAATGTCGATTTCCTCAAAATCGTCATCTGTAATGCAAGTGTAAGGTCAGTTTTGGGGGATTATGTCCCTTATCCCCCATTTCTAAGGGGACGGTATGAGGTCTTCAACCCAAACCCAGCTGGTAACAATAAAACATGCATTATTCAGTGCATTGCTGCTTTTCTGGTGTCACAACAAGGGTGGAAGTGGAGACGTATAGGGAGACTTGTAGAGTCTCACTCTAGGATTAGGAAAATGGTCAAATACGACAATTTATCCTTCCCTCTGTCTTGGGAGGATATCTCTAAATTGGAGAATAGAAATTAACTATCCATTTTTTTGTATTCAATACACAAACATACAGACGGTGTCTATCATGTCTCTCTTTGTCGTCGTGGTAGCAGACAGTACTCGGTCATAGTTCCTTTATTGTTATTGGGGGAATCTCATGTGGCCTTGATTAAAGAGTTCGATAAGTTCCTACGGAACTTTACTCGCAGCCACAAACGAAAGACAGTCTTCTGTAGAAACTGTCTCTCAGAATATCAAAATTCGTCTGAGCTAACAAATCACTCATCTTCCTGCGACATCACTCAGAAAATTATTTACCCTCAACCTGGGGACACACTCCATTTTAAAAATACGGGGAAAGGTTACGCCCCTTCCCATGTGGGCTATTTTGATTTTGAGTGTCCTAAGCACTGAGGATTGTCTAGGTTCTGTTACAGCCATACATAGACCTATAGCATACAGCTATATAATTGTTGATAGGAACCACACTGTCATTGATAAATTTACTTATTTTGGGGGGGACAGTGTTACTCATTTCATGCAGCGAGTTGCTACCAAATGGGAAATTATCAGATCCACCCTCCCCCATTATGAAATAGACATGTCTCTTGAGGATATGATCCATTTTAGGAGACAGACTCACTGCCAGTTTTGTGAGGGGGTATTTACCCCCTCCAATTTCAAGGTTCAACATCATGATCACCTTAGGGAAAAGCTCAATTATATTGGAGCTCTATGTAATTACTGCAACCTCCGCCACAAGAATGCTCTGGAGAGTTTAGTTCTAATTGCTCATAATATGTCTTATGACATGGGCTTAATTTTGAGGGAGTTTACCATGGGTTCAAATATTAAGAGCAATATCCTCATGAGGCAGGGGACGAAATATCTTAAGGTAGAAATAGGGAAGCTTAAATTTCTTGATTCACTGGCTTTTATTACAGGTAGTCTTTCATCCCTAGCAAAGACCCACATTGATTCAGCCAGCCCCTTAACATTCACTCACTCAATGATAGAGGGTTTGCCCAAAAAGAGTCACCACCTACTCTTAAAGGGTAAGCAGTTTTTCCCTTATGAATATACCACAAAAATCAGCTGCTTTAATGACACAACACTCCCTCCTATTGAAATGTTCTACAGCTCCCTAAACAAATCAGGTATAACTTTGGACGAATATAGACATTCTAAATTAGTATGGGAGGCTACAGATTGTAGGACATTAAAAGACTACCTCCTCATTTATTTGAGGTGTGATGTAGGATTACTGGCTGACATTTTTACACACCACAGGGCAATTCTAAATGATATATATTCTTTAGAATTGACACACTATTGCAGCCTCCCAGGGTACTCCTACGACTGCTTCCTGAAAAGTAGTAGAATATCGCTGGAGTTAAGTGCAGATGTGACTTGCACAATCTCTTATCACAAAACATACGAGGGGGTTTTACAACTGCAGTTAGGAGTTATGTCAGAGCTAACAATCGCTATGTCAACCCATCTTTTAACCCTCAGGAGGATATAGGTCTTCATTCTTACTTTATCTCGACTTCAACTCCCTCTATGGGAGTTGTATGACTAGGAAATTGCCCCATGGGGGACTAAGGAGACTATCATCTGATGAGATGAACTCCTTCATTAGCGGGGGGAAGATAATGACAGAACAGCCTTTCTCTTCTAACAAAGGGTACTGGCTCTTAATTGACACCAAACTTTTAAGACCTGAAATAGCTAGACTAACAGACGATCTGCCCCTTTGTTTACACCATAGGGGAATAAGTATGGAGGATATCTCACCATTTAGTAGGGGACTTCTGGAAACAAATAACATTAAAAATCTCCCCCAAAAAAACCATCAAACTGGTTGGAGATCATCTCCCCAAGAAACATTATTTCATATCTCTTCACCTTTTACAACTATTTATTGAGATAGGACTTGAAGTGGAAACAATACATGCAATTTACGAGTTCCGCCAGTCAGATTTTATGGCAGAATTTGTTAACACCAACGTTAACAATAGAAATGCCTCCAGCAGTAATGATAGGAAAACACTCTTCAAATTACTGACGAACAGTGTTTTTGGTAAAACGCTACTGAATCCAGCTCGTTATGCCATTGACACCAAACTAGTGACTTCAGCTAGGGTCTTTTTACGAGAGGTGAAGAATCTCCGCTTTAAACGAATGGTGCATTTAGGTGACAATAAATTATTGTCTGTCAGTTCCAGACCATTCATTAAAATTACTCATCCTAATTACATTGGGTTCCAGATTCTTGAGCTAGCAAAATACAGCTTGTACCATTTTTGGTACAGGGTACTTAAGAACCACTATTCAGATAGGGTACAACTGGTGTATAGTGATACAGACAGTTTCATTTTCACCTTACTAGCTGAAGATGTCTTTAATGAGATGGGGAAAGAACCCCTTAGTTTGTGGATGGATACGAGTAATTTTCCTGAAACTCACCCCTTGTATGATCCTTCTAAAAAGGGAGTTTTAGGGCTGTTAAAGTCAGAGGTGTCAGATAAACACATCCTTGAAGTTGTGGCACTCAAGCCCAAAATGTATAGTGTGCTTTTGCTTGACAATAAAAATTCCATCACCGCTAAGGGTATTCCCCGAGCTGTGCAAAGATCTTTAACACATAACCACTTTAAAGAGACCCTACACAGCAATGGTGTAGTGAATACTTTTACTTTTAATCAAATAAGAAATGTAGGGGGGCAGATGGCAACCACATTCAATACTAAGAGGGGTTTAAGTGCATTTGATGATAAGCGCTTTTACCTAAATAAATACACTAGCCTAGCGTATGGTCACCCAGACATACCATCCGACCCCCACCCCAACACCTCAGCCCAAGGAATGTCCACCGAGAGTGAAGGTGGTGACGTCATTGAACCACAAGGAGAGGAAGGACAACGGCCCACCAGCGAGAGTGAACCCTATGACGTCAGCAGTCAGTCACCTGAGGGAGGCGCACTACATCCCATTCACTCTCTGGGAGATGATGAGTCATCATCTTCGTCCCAGGAGGAGGAGGAGGAGGGGAAGGAAGACCCCCACAACGGACTTGTGGGCGAGAAGGAGAGCTCTTGTTAATAAATATTATGTGGGAGGAGATGACCTACAATACGACTATGTTTAACCCTATGTACTTTGATAATATAATCTATAAATCATCAGGATTATTTCTTTTTCTCCTTCTTTAAGTATAAAAGCTTAAAATATATCCAACTTAAAAACAACTAAGGGAGACTGGTCCCTCTTACGGTACACTCAAGGTCATCAAGTATGAGGAGGGGTGGTGAGGGGGGGAGGACCACCCCTACTGCGAGGATCCTGTTTTTACACCTGTCCCATAGAGGGGGGGGGGATAACTGCCGCTCACCTGAGTGTTTATTATACAAATAAATTCTTTTTTTTACTTAAATATACTGTCATACTTTTCTGTATAAATGAACATGAACATGAACATAGTGACACATAATAGATACCTATCTTCACTATTTTTACGATTGTTGCTGCCCCACACCTTGGACGAGCTAATATGAAGTGGCTCTAAGTGGCACTCCGCCTCTGATTTTCTTATCTGATTGCCCTTCATAGGCAGCTACTTTACTGTAAATGAACATGATCATAGTGGCGCATAATAGATACCTATCTTCACTGTTTTTTCGACTGCTACCACTCACACCTTTGGGTGACCTAATATGGAGTGGTACTATGTGGCTCCCCGCTTCTGACTTCTTATCTGATCCCCCTACATAGCTGGCACTATGAGGCGCCTTTCATTCTACTGGGAATATTATACACTCCCTGGTGTTATACAGGGAGCTTTATACCATTTTTGGTGTAATATCATGAGCATTATCCCATGGTGCCAGTAGAGTAAATTATGACTAGAAGTGTGCACAACACCTGAGCTGGTGAGGCAATTAAGCCCTCTTCTCAGTTGTTGCACGCGGCTCTAGTCAAAATGGGTTCTGGGGGTTCCCCGAAGCTGTATCCCCTGCGCCAGATTGTCGGCAGGCGGCGTGTTTTGGGCCATGTCTGGGGATTGTGAGTCATGTGGGTGTGAGGGTGTAAGCATTAAGTATAGGAGCAGCAGGTGTGTAGCAGCAGCAGCAGCAGCAGGTGTGAAAGATGAAAGAAAGTGTGTATGTAACGTAGAGTTAAGCATGTGGATATGTTTTGTTAAATAAAAGTGTCTCATTGAATATACCAGTATATTCTGTATTAACTATCTTCTGGTTTAGGGTTTCTATCCCTCTAACTATTACTCTTGCATCAGGGTTTAGTTGGAAGAGGAATTCTCCAAAAGTCATGTTCGTTTTTCAAGGTGAACAAAAAAGTGAATAACTATAGAATGTATTATACTTATCATAGAATTGCACAACGTTTCAACCTACATGGTTCATTCTCAAGTGATAAGAAATTACAAATCACCTTAGATTTATATCAGTATGGGGTCAGGAAGAAAAAAACAAATGGAATAAGGGAAAAAGGCAAGGGGAAAAATAGGGGCACATACAATGATTAATCAGGTGTAATAAGCCTATTATGTTGAGCAGTGTCTTCTGTGTTTGCACCGTTAAATAAAGGTAAGTAGGAAATAGAAGGATATGTTGAGGGCAGAGAGGGGGGGCCCTCCCATGTGGGGGGGCTTCCCAGGAGATCGAATTTTTTTAGGTGAATGATTAGGGAAGGGTGTGTGAAGCAGGTGAGGGGGAGGGGAGGGGAGGAGAGGTGAGGAGAGGGGGGGTGAAGAGGGCCAGCCGGGAGCTTTGGCTGGCCCTCTTCACCTCACACTCTCGAGTTTTTTTTTAACAATATGTCTGTTGTATGTAGGAAGTCCAGATGGTAGAGTGAAGTGTGTATATTTTACCAAGAAACCTATAAAATTCTCACCAAAGTCTTCGCCGCTGCTGTCAGCCTCCTATGTCTTCATCAGCAGATGTAAGAGGTGCCATTAGTTTCATGTCAAACATGAGTGTGTATTCACAGTAGGACGTCCTGCGGGGGAGTGAGGTGAGAGCACATAACCCATATATTTTGGTAAACAAAGGAGGTCCCCCTATCCCCACCCTCTCCTCCCCCACCTTCTGCCTAGACTGGTAAGGAGAGCCGCATAGCTACCACATGGCCCCTCTTAAACCTCATAGGGACTGAGGTGCACTACCACCACCGTTTGCTCCCCACACCCCATGGGTGTGGGGAGCAAACGTTTGGGGGGCTACCCCCATTTGATCTGTGAGCTGTGACTGACTGAGATAGATGAGGTGTGAGCGAGGCGGTTATAATATTTTTGTAAACAGAGGGTGGGCCTCCTCACTCCATCCCATCCTGCTCCTTCAGCCTTCATATAACTACCACATGGCCCCCATGTCACATGCCTCATAGCACACGGGGGTAGACCACATACCACATGGTGTGGAGCAAGCGTTCGATCCGGTCACGTCTTTGATGTCTGTCGTGTGACTGAGGTAAATGTGTGGGAAGGGGTAGCATTATGACCACAATAGCTCCTGGCCGCTTCCTCCCCATACACTTAGCAGTCACTTGTCACCCTCAAGTTAACAGCTTACACGCATTTCTCGGTATTCAGAATAATAAATAAATAGTTAGGAAAAGTAAACCCATTTATATATAATTTTATTATATTTTATTTATTATTATTTATTATTATTATTAAAAACTTAAGACATTTACAGCTATAATAATAATAATGATAATAATAATAATAATAATAATAATAATAATAATAATAATAATAATAATAAGAGTAGCCCTTTGTTCAGCTTTTGCAAGTAGGTAGAGAGGCTATCATCTCGACCAACATAGCTTTGTCAGCCTCTCATTGAACCTTATTGCCATCGTAGTCAACCAGTCTGTAGAAAGAAAAAGGTTATGAGTTTTGTTGTTGTTGTTAATGTTGTAAATAAATACAGTCATTATTATGTGCATCATTCTTTCCTTCATTCAATCTTATCATAAGTATTACTCACCATACTAATATTCTAACCAATTTCGTCACACAGCATTTCACAGTTATCAAAATCGTTTAAGCAGAATGTTTGCTTACACAACGGTACTTTCATCAGGGCATAGGTGAATTTCAACATTTTTTCATCGTTCTTGCCAAATCGATCATATTTAAATGCTTCATCAAAGTGAAGCAATGCTGCCTCTAAGGTTAGTCTGGAAAAATAGTAAGCGAAATAAGCAGCATAATTCCCACAAAAGAAGTTGTTCAGGGATTGAATCCTTTTCTTCATAATATATAAGTCATAATCTTGGGAGTAAGACATAAAATCTTCAAAATATCTTGAATATGTTGCTATTGCAGGATTGGCATAGCTGTCTAGTATACCTATATTGGTTCTATCTCCATCATTATTAACATCAACATAGAATGTTATCCAATGTCCCATTTTTTATGGGAACCAGACTCCAGAGTGTAGATTATGAACACCACCGGCTTTTTATGTATTTTGTTTGCCATTTTCCTTACGTCATTAGCTAGGTAACAACCTAGATAGTCCACCTTAGCACCCAAATTACTTCTAATGACCTCATTTATTTCAAAACAATTCGTATGAATTCATAAGAATTTATCCTCATGTATCGCAAATAACTCGTCGGTCTGCATTAATGCTGATCACCCCCGTTGTAGATCTGTAAACGAGAATGAGTTTTTTCTAGCTACACCGCGTTTAAATTCCAAAGCAATCTGAAGTGTAACGATCCCCGCTAACCTGAAAAACGAGTCTATCCCCTGTGAGAGGTATTCAGCAAACCAGACCCAAATGAGCGGTCAAAGGAAATATAGACATGTAAATAAATATTAAATGCTTGGCTAATGTTGATGAATAGTTTACAAGCATGGGCAGAGAATAAATATGTAAATAAATGAAATGACATGAGATGTCAAGAGTTTGTTGGCAAAGGTGTGAGGCTCACAGCAGGGATCTTGACCTTACTCGTGCAACAGAGGTCATGAGAGGAGGCTGCATTTTCTTTAGGCTCTTGGCAGCGAGGGAAGAATCTCTAGTTTCGTACTCTGTCAGGAGGAGGAACTAGTCAGATGTTTGTGTATGAAGCCTGAGGACGACTTAGTGCTCGAGTCAAGACCAGGGGGAGACTGGTTAAGCAGTTTAATAGCGATTTTGTAGGCGATGGGGATCGTCAGTGTCGAAGACTGGGGTTTGAACGCGCCTCGCATTTACGAATTCTGTGGTAAGTCATTTTGACCAGCTGCTAGTGATTGCCTGTAGTTGATCGTGTGCCCAGCGATCGTGGCAAGTGTTTGTAGATACATTAGGCATATTTTATTAAAGCAGAAAGCTTAAATAAGAGAGTACAGATGGAGGAACGTCCTGGAGGGCGGAGTGACATGTCCACCCTCTCCGGAAGCCAGAGGCCGACTGAAGGTGGCGGCTGTAGACAGCCTCGGCAGAGGGCCACCCGGGTGAGACGAAGCATGGATTCGCCTTGGACAGGGGAGTCCCCCTCGCAACGTGCGAGAATTTAACGTAATGTTGAGTGAAGACACTTACTGCGTGTGAATATATTTTAGTTATATGTTAGTGGGGAAATATTTTTAATGGCTTGTCAATGGGAATTGCAGGTTTGTTTGGAAAAGGTGTTGATGGGAGAACTTTGAGGCCAGGGAAGAAGTTAGTGGATGGAACTCCAAGGCTGTAGAAGGAATACTGAACTCTGTGGAAGAGCAGAGCACCCATAGTGAGGAGCTGGACCTTAAGCTGTGTGAAGCAACAGGAAGTGGAGTTGCACATGTCTGTGGAATCAGTGGTGAAACATCGCTGGTCTTCGAGGAAAACTTCATTGTGTAGCAGCCTGTGAGAGCTGTAGAAGAATATTGTAAACAGTTATGGGAGAATCTAGAGATACACAGGTAGTGAGCCACTAGATGCAGAGCGGAGGTTCATGGTGACTACTTACAATGTATTGGGAGAGTGCTTGAATGTCATTGGCGTGTAAGACACAGTGGAAGGTGGGTGATTGACCATTTTTGTGTTGATGAATTTCTATGCAAATATTTCTAGTGTCTTAGCCACAGACAGAGCTTTATATGCGTCCAGGATGGATTGTGTAATGTTGATTTTTCTAGTGTTACAGTCATTTGCCGAGTTCTATATGTACATTCTAGGGCTGACTGTGCAATATTATTGTTACGAGACTTAACCCACTTGGTGAGGGAGTAATAAGTGGCAAGCCAGAGTTGAACTACCACTTGATATAGACGGCTGGTGAAGCCAGGGTATGGTATTGGACTGCAACCAGGTTGCAGTCCGATGATATCGAGCGTTGCCCTGTACCCATATTTATATTTTGTATAAAGTTTTATTAAAAGTATACATAATAGGTGAGTTGATCTGCAACATGGCTTTATTAATGGCTATTAATCCTTCAGGATAAGGCAATACCCGATCCACCCATAGTCATGTAGAGTCGATATTATATTTAAAATTGGCTTGGTCATTATCACTGAGTACAAGCCATTTATTGGGTTGTAGTTCAAGATGCAATCGAATGTCTACATTATCCAAAACATATTCACTAACCGATGTAACATCCAACATTAGTTTGAAGCAAGTATTTACACTGCTTGTTTTCATATCAGTTATCCGATGTTTCTCTCCAGCCATAGCATTAGTGAAATACCCAGCTTCAATTTTGCTAGGATCAATACGATTAAAAAACTGCGATTGTTTATCATAGCGCATAGCCTTACACCCTGAAATCGTAAATAAGAGCTTTACGTACGAACAGAATGAGAATGAGCTGGTTTCAACTACTCTTTGTTTAAATACATAATAGCGGATTTGAATAGAGTTTGCGACAATCCATTCACTACCAAGATGTTTTTAGCACCTCCTAAAGGTGTTATTCCGTTTTCTTCAGTTAGATCAATAAACAACTCCAAAGCAATAGATGATAAGTCCACAAGCTGACCATTCACCCCCTTTATGATGAATTCCAGATAGGTTTCTATAAACATATTATTGACCCCAGAATTCACAGGTAAAACCTCCACTGTTTGCCTGCATGGAATTGTTGATTCTACCAATCGGGAGGAAAATACTTTAGGAAAAGTCTCACTAACAGCAGCGGTATAGTGTTCTAATGGCACCTGGAGGCCAAGAGCGTTATATCCAGCCATGGTCGCGCTTTAGACAACACCAGCCGAGTGAGAAGAATTTTATGACAACACATCATTATATTTCGCTTTAGTAAAACGTTGGATGTTTACTAATTTTTTTTTGTTTTTTTGTTTTTTGTTTTCTTGTTTTATTCTTCTGCACTCTTTCCTCGATCATTTGCTTCGCAACCCCCTTTCAATGTTTCAACTCCGCGTTTCTTGTGAGACTGTTTGAAAGTTTGTCATTAATAAAGCTGTGTAGTATGTGCTGCCCCAAGCTGGGCGCAGCAGGAGCTAACGTCCTCAATATAAAGGGGGCCGCTCGATGCGCTATCCCGCTTAAAAAGGAAAGTATGCCCCCCTCCACGCAAATCCGTATATCATCGATTGGGGAGATCGATGATATACAGATACACGGAGAGGATGATCCTCTAGGAGGGGTTAACAGAATGTATAATTCCTCAACAGAGTGGGGGAATAAAGTTGACACGCATTTCTTCACTTGTTTCAGTCGAATGAGGAGTGGGGGTAAGTATGTTGGTGTTATATACCTCCTGCTGCAGGACGTACATGCAAGACTGCTATGGTACACCCACGTTCATCAAAATGTATTGGGTTGCCATCTTGATCCCGAATAGTGATGCTGACTCCGTCTATCATATTGGTGTTAGGTTGCACATATAGTTTTATATTGTTGCTGTTATCACTTCCTTTTAGGGAAATTACATCCAAAATATTCGCAGTGATTCTCATATCTAGTAGAAGAGATCTTATCGCAATAAACGCATAGAATATCAACTCCCCCCTCTAGGCATTGGCGGGAATAGGCATGTATCAACTACACTCGAGGAATAGTGCCATTTTGCGATTATGTCATATTCGCTTTCTGGTACTACCCCTAGCACTTTCCCAAGAGGTGTCCCAAATGATAATGTAACTACGTTTCTATGTCCCAATGCTGAGCTAATATTCTCCTTACTAATCACAGCAGTGAACTTGTTTCCACTGAAGGAAGAATCATACATTATTCAACATTATTATCATTCACACTAACAATCATTAATAATATATATCACTTTAATGCTTACACCCTGTACATACACGACGGCTATATTTCTATCGGTTGTGTGCACGCGTCGTACATTTACGGTCCATATTAAAATAATTGTATAAAATCCAGCATAAATCCGATTTATTTGGGGTTTGTTTCAAACTGCGCGCCATGAAATTCCCGTTCTCGTTCCCGTAAAATTTGTTCCATATTTAGGTGAAAATTGTTTAAATGCCTTTCCTAAAATCTCAGTTTAGCGTTATTTGAAAATATGGTGGCTATTTTCGTATTAATCTTGTTATCAATTTATTTTATAGTTCCAGCAAAAACATTCAGATGATAATAAATACTTTGAATACAAATATCTCTCCACACCCTCTTTCTCATATGTAACCCGAACACGTATATAGGCCTCAGGAATATTATGCTTAATAACATAATGGGATGTGGGGTGGAGTAATTTTTGTAGACACATTTCAGAAAACCTCCTTGGATCTAATTCTAGCTGATTAAACAATCGATTTTGGAAAGATGCAGGGTTGTTATTGTGGAATATATGCGTATCTGATATGCTGGTGGGGTATATCATTTGAGTGTCCATCGCTCTATCTTCTTAGACTGTTTTTTACCGAGTAAAGCTACTTACACATTACATACACATATATAGACAATCTTCTGTCAATATACAATCCAGAAAGCATTCCTTTTACTATGAGGATCAATCTTTGCAGTTGCCGTTCTCTTAATTGAAGGAGTCTCATACACTTGACTGTTGTGTGTAGTCGTGTGGAATAAATCTCGTGGTTAGAAGATAGTGGGAAAAACAGTTGAACAACAGGTAATTTATCAGGTAAAAAACTTATTTAAGTACAGTCATTTTATGTATAATGTCGTTTATTATATGAATGCCGGATACGGGTGCCAATTAATTTCCATTCAGATTCCAACGAACGATTCCACTAGCATCATAATGATTTAACACGGATCTTGCATATTCATGGTCTTTTACTTTAAATATCAAATCTATTAAATGTTTTATGGAAGGGTTTGTATGTAACTGAGGAGCACGTCTCACAGTTTGATGAGCGGGTGTCACTGTTTGGTGAGCAAGACTGAGAGCAGCTTTCCTGTTATCCATTATTTAGCGTGGTATGAGATAATACTCTTTCATTTTTTTCACTTGCTGAACAACCGTGTTATTAAACTAGCCGCTATTGGAAGGATAATGTATAAAATACTGCCCCCTCACTTACTGGTTAATATCTGTTTATTAGTTGTTACAGAAGACTTCTTACAGGCTAGTGAGCGAATAAGCAATTTATATTTGTTTAACTTTTAATTACCTTGTAGGACACGGGTAATTTTGTTTTAAAGTTATTAAAAATATCTGATAAACAGTTTATATGTGGTTTCTTCAATTTTTCAATCAACTGTTTTCTTGAGGAATACTGAAGTTTTGATAATATCTAAATCAATTCCTTATATTTATAAACTAAGGGCTTCTTCATTATAAATGTAATGTGTTACGAGCATCGATCCATTGATCGAACGACTGATCATATCCAGCGTATCTGACTTTATACTGAAGTTTACCAGAGACTCTGCATTGGCCCAATATCTTTTCAATATTAAAGGTTTGAGGTAAGTGTGTGGGTGTTAATTCTTGCTCATAGAAGCCACCATCAATTTCCTCCCCATTCAAATCTTTCAGGAGGTATAAAGGGATGTGTTGACTCATCAATTCACGTAGCTGTAAATATCTCTAGTGTGTTCTGTTGCTTAAAAACCCTTCTTAAAATTTGAAATGTGATCAGATAGTGTGATACGTACTATATCACCAACAGTCAATCGAGGAATGATAGATCTCTTTGATTTGCTCGGGCTTTTATACATTAAGTCAAATTGTTTAGCGTGATCACTAGGTGCAGATAGAGCATGAACCTCCTCGGGTGTCTTCCCCTTCAATCCTCTGTGAGGGGCTAAATTATACATTTTCACAATATCTGGTAGACCCTGCATGTATCTAAAAGTGTTGTGCGCCATCATAAACTTGTAAAGTTTACCTTTTAAATGTTTTACCTGTGAGGTGAAAAGAACGGTTGTTAGGGCAGATGGAATGCCTGTCACATTAAACAAAAAACAAGTAAGAATTAAGTAGACTGCTTGCTGACGTCTTCACACTGAAGTAAATGCAAGATAAAACCTAAAGAGGGCAAAAATTTAAATACTCTGCTATGGAAAAAATGACTAACAAATAAAAATAGTTCCTTCTAGACTTGGGAATATTTCAATGGGCAAAATGAACAAAACAATGAAACAAACAATTTAACGTTACGTTAGAGTACAACCAATAAAATGGTGTGGGAATACTGTATGCCAGGTTGTGTAAATCTACTACCACACAGAGTCGTATGTTTGCAGATCCAGGCAGTTGAACATTGAGGAGTATTCGGAATCGTGGCAGTGGCTGGTTTCTATTTATATGGGAGCTGGGCCAAGGTAGGTGACGCTGGTGTCTTCGATAATTGGAAGCCGGCACACAAACTACCATTGCACTTGTTTTCAGCCGATGGTGTGAGTTCTCAATCACCATGTGCGATGGGGTGACATTCATTGGAGTGTTAGGGGGAGTAGACTACTGTCCAGACGTCTGAGAAGTAGTTTTTGTTGCTCTTGCTGTAAATTCTTGAATATGCAGACGTGATGTGGTAGAATAGGTGATGATGGAACAGGCCTAAATATCCTTTTAAGAGAGATTCTCGTAACAGTACATATGAACCTCTCATCAATGGAAGCCTTGGTAGCCTGAGATAATACTGTATATAAGCTTAACTCTCTTTGATGTCAACATTTTCTTCACAGCATCGTTATAAAATTCCCCCCCCCCCCCCACGATGAGAATTAATTTTGCACACTCCCTGAGAATGAGGAAAATCTAGAATTAAAGCCTGAGCTTTACTCGTACTTTTCCCGTCCTTGCTGCATAAGGGTACTACTTGGACGAACCTGGAGAATATATCTACACATACAATTAATTATTTCACCCCGCCATTATGCTTATCCAATAAACGCATCTATACCAGGTCTATAGCTTCAAATAGTTGCGGTTTGGGGCTTAATACCCGTCGCCGTGGGAATTTACGTGGTTTTAAATAATGCAGCGCATAGGACTTAGAGGTTTTTGGATATTCCCTTACATCGGATAGAGTTATACTAGAGTTAATTAATTTTGCAGCAATATACAACCCCTGGTGGATGAGGGGTCATTATGTACTCGTTCCAATTCATCTTTCTTGCTCACCATTGGTAAACTATTTCATAGGGGAGTTCATGAACAATATTACCACGTAATATTATAGTAGAGGGTGTGTTTGAGCCCAGATCTACTAGCAAATACCCATTGGGTTTGCTAATAACTTTCTTATATAACTCCACAAATTTCTTTGCATCCTGTTTCCCAAATATTTGTCGTCCTAGTGTTTCAATTTATGAGAGGTTTTGATTTAACTAATATGAAATGAGAAGCATTTAAACTAATATTCCTTGAATATTTACCAGGAAAAAATATATTTTGAGTAATTAATATGATGGAAATCATGAAATGCCGACCTCTAATAAAAATGTCAGATACGATTTTTAAATTAGTAGACTCTGTAAAAAAGGTCATCATAGATTACTAAGATATGTGAGTCCTTATCCAGTCGCTCTTCCACAGGATCAATAATGGTTGAATGCTTGATCAATTTTCCCCCCTCCCCGCTCAGCTCGTTGATGTCGTGAGGGGGGGTCTTAGTGGGCGGCTGCCGGAGTGTGATGCTCCTTGGGACTGTCTTCTGTTCTTTTCTAGCCTTGTGCTCCTGCTGCCGTCCTCTCCAATTGTGCTGAGCACCTTTTCCTTTCCCTTCTGTTTCGTTTTTCTCCCCCCTCTTCTCCTATCTGCTTGCCGTTTCTTGCCGACCTTTTGCCTGTTTTGGTTATTCCTTTGGACTTCTTCTATTTTGACTCCCAAGTGCTTGAGGAGGCATATTCTTGCACCCGTAGAACTGTAGTACCCAACGTCGAGAGCGAGGGGAACCTTTTATTGTCAATCCCTCTTTCGTCACTGACCCCGATCTCGACGGACTGTCGATTCTTAAGGTGGCGTTTGTCACGACGCACCACTAGGACGCCCCGGCATGATCGGCGATAGCTTCTTGTTGGGTGTCCTGCCTCTAATTGTGGCTCCATGGTGGGTGTGGGGGTACATTCGTGAATGAATGTTGATTTTTTGTAGCGATGATATCTACTGTTTCTCCTTTACCTTCTCAGGCTCGTGGGGTGGGCGACCAAGCCCACGAGTTGGTCCGTGTTGGAAGACCGAGCTCTGTAGCCTCCACTGCATTGGGCCCCGACCTTGCTCCTCCTTTGGCCTCTCTGACTCCTCCCCTCGGCTCCCCTCTCTCCTCTGTGGTTGGGTCGAGCCCCAAGCCCCCAGTGGTGACTACCTCGTCCCCTGACGCGGCTCCATCTCTAGTTGTAACTACTGCGCCTTTTAACCCCTCTCTCTCTGGGAGTTCTCAACGCCGTCCTCGTCTTGACCGCCCTAGCTCAATTCCTTCCCGTTCTGCTACCTATCAAGCTTTGTTTGATCCCGCTTCGTGGGCCAAATATTTTGAACTCCTCCCTCTTGATTCTGCGCTTCCTGACGATTTCTCCCTCCATCGACATCTCGTTGATTCCGTGGGGACCTCTGTTACCTTCAACCCCACTCGTCTCGGTACACATGTCGTTGCTGCTCCTTCTCAGGATGCAGCTTCCCGCTTGGCTGCTTTATCCTGCCTTGGCGAGACCCCTGTTCGGGTCTCAAAGAACGTTCAGTTGAACGCCAGTGTTGGCACTATTCTCCTCCCACCCCATGTTGCGACCGGTGTTTAGGACCTGCGAGACTGTCACGACGATATTCGACATATCCTTGCTGCCCAGGGCCATTCTATTCTCCAGGTGGACACGTTTACTCGCCCCCCTCGTGGTAGTCGCCGTCAACCCCTTCGGGTTGTGAAGATTACCTTTGATGGTCGGATCCTTCCACCCTCTGTCATTCTTGCTGGTGCCAGGTGCTCTGTCCAGGAGTACTTCCTTCTCCTAGGTTCTGTAACAAGTGCTGAAAGTTTGGGCATGGTGCCCTCCACTGCTCTGCGACTGTCTCTCTCTGTCCTTTGTGTGGTGGCGAAGGTCACTCTAAGTCGGAGTGCACTTCTCCCCGGGCTAGTTGCCTCAACTGCGGTGAGGCCCATCCTACCTTCTCCTGTGCGTGTGTCCATTACAAGCTTGAGGCAGCCGTCCTCAACTTGAAGCACCGGGAGCGTTTATCTTTTCCTGAGGTGAGGCGCCAGGTTTGCCGGCTCCCGCCTTATGCTAATATCTCTTATGCTCGCGTGTTGCACTCTTCCTCTCCTCCTCCTTCCCTCCTTCCTCAGACTCACAACCGTTTCCGGGCCTTGGACCCTGATACGCCCACTGCCCCCTCCTCTGATCCTTTGAGTTCTGTCCCGAAGGATCCACCTCCTGGTCCTCTGTCTGGGGTTTCCCTCCTTTCTACCCGGTCTTTCTTGTTTCCTGTTTCTTAATCTTCCTCGTCTCCCTCCGTTCCTCCTTCCCATCCTTCCCCTCCGTGTCTTGACTCTCCCCAGCGTCTGTCGGTGCAGGCTGATGTCCATCGCTCTCCAAACGGCCTTCGTGTGTGCTCTCGTTCGGCTTCTCCTGTTGAGACGCTAGAATCCGTTGCCCAGTACGTAGTTGCTGGGACACCTGTCTCTTTACGTCAGAAGCGTAAGCCTGGCTCCTCTCATTCCTTCTTCCCGGCAGGTAAGAAGGTTTTGCTTTCTTCCTCGGCCCCTACTTCTGCCTCTATCGCTACTTCCCCTCCCATTTCGGTAGTTGCGCCCCCTGTTCCTGCTATGGAGGTTTCTTTGGCCCCTGCTTCTTTCTCGGTTGCTGCCCTTGCTGAGGTGCACTCACCTCTTTCTACTCCCCCTCTTCCTGCTGCTGTCCTTGACTGCTCCTCTCCGTTGCATCCTCCTCTTCCTCCTCCGGACCACGCCCGCCCCCCTCTGGTCTGTTCTCCCACTTCCTTCCCTCCGTTTTTGCTCAGTTTACCTATGCCCCCTATCCCTGACTTTGCTGACCCTGATCCCGACCCTGATATTCTTTAACGTGCTATATTGCTCTTTCGCCTTTGTTTCTTCCTTGTTCTCTGTTGTTGTCCTTTCTCTTCTCGTCGATGTCTATTCTTCAATGGAACGTTCGAGGTTATTACGCCAATTTCCTCGAACTCCAACTTCTGATTTCGCGGTTTTTGCCCCTTTGTGTCTGTCTCCAGGAGCCGATGCTTGGTGCTCGTCCTGGTCGTTTTCGTGGCTATTCCTTTAAGCTGTTGCTGGGGCTCCTAATTCTTCTGCTCTCTTGATTCACACTGATGTTCCCTTTGTCCCCTTACTTTTTCCTTTGCCTCTCCATTGTTCTGCTGCTCGCATCTTTGTGGGGAAATGGTACACAGTTTGTTCCATTTATCTCCCCCTAGTGTCCCGCTTTCTCTTCCTGATCTGAAACACCTCCTGGACTCCTTGCCGGAGCCTGTGCTCCTGCTAGGTGATTTCAATTGTCGTCATTCTCTTTGGGGTGATGTTCTGACGAATACCCGAGGTCGCCTTCTTGAGCCGTTTATCCTCTCTTTTTCCCTGTCTCTTCTGAATTCTGGTGAGCCCACTCATTTGGACTCTCGGACTCGCACCCTTTCCTGTCTTGATCTTTCTCTTTGCTCTTCTTCTCTTTACTTAGGTTTCACGTGGCAGATTCTTGCCACGTGAAATCTTGTCATTTCCCCATCCTTGTTTCCTTTTTCTCTTTTCATCCTTCCCTCTCTTTCCCTAGGTGGCAGTTTGCTAAAGCGGACTTTAACCTATTTACCCTCAGTGCTGCTCTCTCTGACCTCTCCTTTCTGCCTCTCCCTCGCACTCTCCTCCTTTTTCATCATACTGTCTTCGACGCTGCCCTCCGCTCTATTCCTCGCTCTTCCTCTCGGGGTCCGCGGAAGTGTGTTCCCTGGTGGAATGCAGACTGTGCTCGGGCTGTCCGCTGTAAGCGTGCAGCCTGGAAGAGGCACCGCCGTCGGCAGACGGCCGATTCTTTTCTTTTCTTTCGGAAGGCGAGTGCGGTGGCCCGTAGGGCCATCCGTACGGCTATACGTGAATGTTGGGTATCTTATGTCTCCACCATTACGTCCGAAACTCCTCTGCCACAGATCTGGAAGCGTATCCGCAAGATACCGGGTAAGTTCGTTCCCGATGTTTCACCGATCCTTCACCTCCATGGTACTCTTGTGGCGGACCCGTTGCAGGTTGCTACCGAACTGGGTTCCCACTTTTCTTCTGTTAGCTCTGGTCTTCATCTTCCCCACTCTTTCCTTCTTCGTAAACCTGTCCTTGAGTCTCGTCCTTTAGATTTCTGCACTCGTCTTCGACTTTCCTATAACGATCCCTTCTCTCTCCCTGAACTTCGTTCTGCCCTGGCCCTCTGCGGTTCTATGGCGGCGGGCTCCGATGGTATTCATTATGAGATGCTTCGCCATCTCCCTCCTTGCACGTCTCAGTATTTACTGAGTCTGTATAATCAGATCTGGGAGTCGTCGTCAGTCCCTGAGGACTGGCTCGATGCCGTTGTCTTCCCTGTTCGCAAACCAGGGTCTCTGGGAACTTCCCCTAAGGACTTTCGCCCTATTGCCCTCATAAGTTGTGTCTGCAAACTCTTTGAACGTACGGTTAACGTTCGTCTGATGTAGTTCCTGGAACACCATCACCTCCTCTCCCCTTCTCAATTTGGTTTCCGCAAGTGCCGCAGCACGACAGATGTCTTGGTGACTAGGAGGTCTATATTCGTACTGCTTTTGCTGCGAGGACCTCCGTTGTTGCCGTCCTTTTTGACCTGGAAAAGGCTTACGACACCACTTGGCAATATCATATTGTATCCCAGCTTCATTCTTTTGGCCTTCGTGGTCATCTCCCTCTCTTTCTCCGCAGCTTCCTCTCTCGTCATTCCTTTCGGGTGCGCCTTGGTACCACTCTCTCTGCCTCTTTTCAGCAGTACGAAGGTGTGCCCCAGAGTAGTGTTCTGAGCACCACTCTTTTTCTGGTTGCCCTCAATGGTCTTCTTTCCTCTCTTCCTTCAGGCGTCTTCTCCGCTCTCAATGTCGATGATCTTGCCCTTTGTTGTCAGGGTGATGATTCGCCTCTCCTTCAGCGCCGACTTCAACTTGCGATTGATGCCGTGTCGCCTTGGGCCACCGATCATGGCTTCAAGTTCTCTACTTCTAAGACTTGTGCCATGTCTTTTACTCGGAAATGGGTCGTTCTTCGTCCCTCTTTGTTACTTTATGGTCATCCCCTTGAGTACAAAGATTCCGCAAAGCTTTTGGGGTAATTCCTTGACACTCGTTTGTCTTGGTCTCCCCATATCTCTTACCTCCGTGTTGAATGCTCTAAGGCCCTTACCTTCCTTCGGATATTGTCCCATACTTCTTGGGGAGCGAATAGGCGCACTCTCCTTGCTTTACATTCCTCTCTCGTCCTGTCTAAGCTCGATTATGGTTGCCCTGCTTACTCATCTGCTTCTCCTTCTACTCTTCGCCGTCTTGATGCTTTGCACCATACTGGGTTGCGCCTCAGTTCTGGTGCCTTTCGTTCGACTCCTGTCCTTAGCTTGTATGTTGACACTGGCTTCCTGTCTCTCCAGGACCGCCGTGATCGCTACTGTCTTCGCTATCTTGCGCGGTCCTTACAACATCTTTCGCCTCGCCTCTGTCGTGCTTTAACTTTTACCCCTCCTGTGGTTCCTGTTCCTCTTCACCACCTCCCTCTTTCTGTCCGGTTATCTCGCTTACAGGATTCTCTTTCTGTTCGTGTTTCTAATGTTTCTCCTCGTGTTGTTTCTTCTTTGCCCCCGTGGAGAGTCCCCCTTCCGCAGTTTTGAACATCCTTGACCCGCATCACTAAAGCATCACTTGACCCACATCACTTTTACCCCTCCTACGGTTCTAAAACGCCTTTTCCTTGAGCACTTTTCTTCTCACTCCCGCTCCGTTACTGTCTTCACCGATGGGTCTAAGTCTGCGGACGGTGTTGGCTACTCTGTTGTTTTTCCTGATTGCACTTATATGTGTCGCTTATCTCCGGAGACTAGCATATTTACAGCGGAGCTTTATGCTTTTCTCTATGCTCTTCGTCTCCTGCTTTCTCGTTGCTAGTCTTCCTTTGTAGTTGTTGTTGACTCGCGTAGTGGTCTCATGGCTCTCGGGTCCTTTAATCCGGTTCATCTAGTAGTTGTCGAGATCCAGCATTGGCTGTTTCTTGTTCACTGTAAATTTAAGTCGGTTGAGTTTTGTTGGGTTCCCAGCCATACTGGTGTGTCTTTAAATGAGCGTGCGGATGCTGCTGCCAAGGAAGCTGTCCGCTTTTGTCCCATCTCTCGAAAAGGTATTCCATACTCCGACTTTTACCCGGTTATCCATTCCTCCTCCTTACCCGTTGGCAGGCTTCTTGGTCGTCTGTTACTGGTAACAAACTACGTACTCTTAAATGTTGTGTTTCCTCGTGGCCATCCTCCTACCACCGTAACCGGCGATGGGAAACAGCTCTGGCGAGGTTGCATATTGGCCATACTCGCTTAACCCATGGTCACTTGATGGAGCGCCGCCCTGCTCCTTATTGTCCTAATTGCATTGTCCCTCTTACGGTCGTGCATGTCCTTCTTGAATGTCCTGACTTCCAGGACGAGCGTGTGTCTTGCTTTCCGACCGCTCCTCGCGGTCGCCTGTCCCTCAATAGAATTCTTGGTGACTCAGATACATTTGATATCGTTCGCCTTATGCGTTTTTGTTCTCGTATTGGCATCCTTGGTGATATTTAGCGCCCTCTGATTATTCCGCACATTTGATGGTGCTACATAGCCTTCCCTGTTTGGTGCCTTCTTTTGATAATTACTTACTTACTTGATCAATTTCCTTTTAATTTGTGGGTCCGACCGTAATTCAGAGTATCCCTCACCGCATACAATTATTGACAAGAACTTGTGTTGGTACTTCCTTACAAGTTTACTGCACAAAAATGACTTTCCGCTGTTTGAATATCAAGCTATAATTGCCCGAGATGGTTCTCGGAATATATCTAGATGTTCCTCATGGATTATATCATAAGAACGGTCCATGATAGATGCTACGTTAAGACAGCAAAAACTAAGGAAATAGTGTAGGTATTTATACAAACGTTAGTCATTTACAGGTGTTTATTCACATAAATATATGTACAGCATCATTTTTAAACTAATCAGAGTTCTTACAGTTAACACAGTTTCACAAACATTAATAAACATTCTATACCTTTTAGTATATAGTTCTAATCATGTTTGTGTTATCCATCTATCTGTTGTTGTTGTTAAAGATTCGCAATCTGGAACAAAAAGTTCCAAGCAACACGGGCTATGGTCCATCTATCTATATATATATCTGTCTTAATACTAACTTAACTTAGCGTAAATCTAGTGAGGGTTGAATAGTTTTTGAGCTGAAGCATCTCGTTTGGTCCAGGGGTGGAAAACGGGGTGGAGTCTCTGTGGTTGCTCCGCTTCTATTCTACCACTTCATCATCCTCCATAAACACTTCTTCTATCCCCCCAATTTCTTCCTTGCCCATTTCTACATCCATCTCATCATCATCATTGTTATTGGGGATATCTGGATGGCCATACGCTAGAGACTGAGTGAGGCTTAGAATGTAGCGTTTATCTTTAAAACCCGGCAAACCTCTGCATATACTGCAACATGTATGTATGTACAACATGTACAGATCTTTCCTTGCACATTATGTATAGATCTAGACACAAACCTGATTGAAGTGTTTGTTTCAAGAGTATCTTGAAACGAGTCATGCGAGAGCTTGTCTTATAGGTGTATGACACACCCATACACTTACAAGTGTGTACATCATCTTGAGAGATGAAAGAGTATGTTTTAGGTCTGAGAGCAATTAATTGGTTGATAATCTTAGACCCTTACCTTGAGGTTACCTTGAGGTGCTTCCGGGGCTTAGCGTCCCCGCGGCCCGGTCGTCGACCAGGCCTCCTGGTTGCCAGACTGATCAACCAGGCTGTTGGACGCGGCTGCTCGCAGCCTGACGTATGAGTCACAGCCTGGTTGATCAGGTATCCTTCGGAGGTGCTTATCCAGTTCTCTCTTGAACACTGTGAGGGGTCGGCCAGTTATGCCCCTTTTTCTGACTTGAGCAATCCTAGTTCACTTTCACACGCTTTCGAGTTGGATGGGTGTTTGTCATGAAAGTTACTAAAACCCATACAGTCAAAGAGAGTCTTCTGTTTGATAATGCAAATCACATGATCCTTACTCAATAAAAGGCTCTGCTTGAAGAAAGGGTTTTCAGCATGTTTCAGGAAACGTCTACGATCTGTGACTAGAAAGTGTTTGTTCCCATATTTAGAAACATCTGTGAGACTCTTTCCATATATTGAGTTTGATACTAGTTTGAAAGCCTTTTTTTATTGCACATTGCAATTGTAACAAGCTCAGATTAACCAGGTAATCTTTCTGAGGAAGGTGAGAAGCAATTAATTTAGTGTTGTTTTTTGGCAGACCGTGTCTTTCTTCTGTAAGAATATTCTTACTGTAGGGTGAAAGCTGTTCCTCGGTAATGTAAGTATGGGAAAGAACAAAGGGCAGTTCATCCATATACCTCGCTACCTCCGGACTAACCTGCAATGTATCACACCACACCCAATACCCCTTTGTCCCATCGCATGAGATATTCTCCAAGCCTTGTACTTGCGTCGCATCACGCTCATTGTGAGACAGTTTCTGGATCCCTCCGCGAGGGAGTTGTTCAGTCATATACGCTCTGTATAGACTGTTAAAATCCAGGTAGATGATGTAGCTACTATCATCCCCTAGATCTAGACCTATGTGCTGGTTCTCCACATTCGTGTACTGTCTCGTCATACTGGTGAACCCACCTCGGAGATTCCGGCGAAGTAAATAAGATGGCTTATTTACTTCCCATATTTAGAAACATCTGTGAGACTCTTTCCATATATAGAGTTTGATACGAGTTGGAAAGCCTTTTTTTATTGGACATTTGCATTTTATTGCATATCCCAGACTGGCAATGGTTCTGACACAACATCAAGTTCAACTTTAGATTTAAGCAAGAATGTATCCCAAGCGAATGAGGGTAGAGAAATGTAGTGGGAAATGTCCAATTTGCACAGAGTAAGCATAGTATCTCGCCAAACTGTGAACACATCAGCCAGCAAACCTGTGTCCACTTTGAGGTAAAGGAGGAGATACTCCCCTATGTTATGACATTTAGCTAGAACACAAATTTCTAAGGCTTGTTTATAATCTTTTTCTGATAACTCCTCTTCTTTCACTATGTTGTAAAACTTATCACGTGAAGGAAGGTGTGGTTCGTCTAGTGCACTCGTAGATGATACGTAATCATAGCAGAATGATTGTTTACCCTTTAACAGTTGGGGAATGGCAGCTCTATTTACACCCATTAACATAGCTAATGTGAATGTGGTAGATTTTCCACTATCAATATGATCTTTCGTTATTCTTCCTAGGGATTCGTTGAGAAGGGTTAAACTGTCCAAAAATCGTAAGTTGTTCACATCGACTTTCATAAACTTAAATCCATCCCTGGCTAATATATCTATTTCCATCCCCGGTCTATCTTTCATCTCGTATAGGATTGCTCCTAAAACATAGGAAGCGTTGTGGTGAAAAGTGTACAGGAACTTGTATGAATTTATACACTGCAAATTACATCTATCACAGTAAGCCGCTTTATAATTGTGAAATCTTATTGTGTGGTCGTGATGATGAACTTTGATTACATCACCCCAATTAAAAGATCCACCACAGAGTTCACACACCGTTTTTGTCTCAAATAAAACTAACTGTTGTTTGGACAAGTGAAGATCATAGGATACTAGACCTCTCTTGATTCTAGCCCATGATGCTTCTACCGTGCTTACAAAGTGATTGACCGCATCTTTACCTAAATAGGTGTCATTCTCAACAATGTTCATCTGTCTGTCAGTGATAATGTACGCATATGCTACTGCATTGTGACACGATTCTATCGTCCCTTTTGGGTTTGAGAGGTCTAACATATACTCGAAGTCATGAAAGCATGTGTGACTAGGACCATATCCCCATCCATAGTTCCGGAAAGTAATTTTCCTATCTGCTGGGTAAAATTTGAGAGTCTGATGCACCTTACATGTATCTTCGTGAGCCAGCATACGATCGGGTGGGAGTGATATCAAACAACATTGACAAAAGCTGTGGTGTTTAGAGATGGAGTTGCCATTACTATGCATATTGCACACATATTAGTTAAAATCTTTAATTAATACAAAGTGTTGAGCTTCCAACATCAACAATGAAATTATGTCTTTATGTCTTCCTCTTCCTTTCCTAGCTAGAGTGATATATTCTCACATTCTCATCCCATTCTAGTGAATAGATGAATATACTGACTATTAATTTCCTCTACCTTGGTGATGTCCTCAAATGTTACTGCAGAATTAACATCGGTTGGCCAATTAATGTGTCTGAGACACCAACTAGCATTAGAAAATCTAGCGCGTATCTAGCACAATCGACTTGAGAATGGTCCAGGACGGACCGAAACGTCGTCGTCCCTTCACCTTCTAGTGTGTGGTCTGGTCAACATCTAGCGCGAAAATTATCCAGATGCATCCCCTTGGCTAAACATTTATATGTGGCAACACACTGCATAAGGCAGATATTAGCTTCACTCTCTGGATTGAAAACGAGTTTTTTCCCCACCCCGCAAACCTTCAAGATACTCTACATGAGAAACCAACCTTGTAGAATGCTCAATTTGGGCACAGTTAGTGTAAAAACCTGTGAGACTCTCAACCAAGACATTGGACCCCTCTTTCTGTTCAAAGTAATGGGATATCTTCTCTGTCAACTCAACAGCCCAGAAATGAAATAGTAGTGTGCTCTCATGTGCTATGAGGAGTGACATGGGCCATGTGGTAGCTATGTGGCACTCCTTACCAGTCTAGGCTGAAGGTGGGGAAGGGGAGGGTTGGGTGGGGTGAGGGAGACCTCCTTTGTTTACAAAAATATAGGGGTCATTTGCTCTCACCTCACTCGCCCGTGGGATGTCTTACTGTGAACACACACTCGTGTTTTACATGAAACTAATGGCACCTCTTACACTTACCAATGAAGATATAGGAGGCTGACAGCAGTGGGAGACTTTGGTGAGAATTTTATATGTTTTTTGGTAAAATATTCACACTTCACTCTACCGTCTGGACGTGACGGTAGTGACGTAAGTGACTCCTTATCATCCTTAAATGCTCTCAACTCTTTAAGACATAACTGTAACATGCTCGTGTCCGAAGCTAGACACAAATACAACAAAATTATTAAGGATAGTAACAGAGTCCATTTCATGTGGTCTCCATCTCATGTTGGCCTCCGAATGCATGATAGAGCTGATAAGTTAGCCAAAGAATCTGCCTTTAAAGGAGCCGTTGAGTGTAACCTTGGATTGTCAATGAGCAATCTGAGAGCAGCAGTACACTGAGAACTTCAACAAGATCTTGTAGATCTGAGACAAAGTGAAATTGACACCAGTAATTCCATCTATCATCATACTATCATGCAAGAGGAGCCACACATCTATGGATCATCCAATAAAATCAGCAGACTTCTAGATGTTACTACTGCTCGGCTTAGACTCGGTTACAAGTATCTCTGGGAATTCTCATTATCTGCCGATGTAGACCTGACCAAATGTAAAATGTGACAACAAAATTATTCGCACTCCCTCCGTCACTATGTGATGAAGTGCGAAAAGATACGTGAATTTAGAGACAATTCTATAACCAATGTTCCAGCGATGTGTAAATATTTCATTCAAAATGATCTGTTACCAGAAATTTTAGCCAAATATCCCCAGTTTGCTAACTGTAGGTAGTAACTAAGTGATTGTAACCTATCCACCGCTGCCCACTGGATGGGGGGCGGTGTGCAGGACAAACATATAAATTGTGACACTAGCTCTCCACACATGTCAGTTGCTTAATTTAGAAACTGTACTTGAGGTCGATCTCGAACCCATTGTTGATGTGACGACTTATATTGAATTTTGTAACTAGCTCATCAAGATTGTAACTTGCTTAGCTAAATGAATTGTGGGGTTCAGTCCCTGAGCCCATTAGGTGCCTCTGTAACCCTTTCCACTACCGCCCACGGGATGGGTATGGGGTGCATAATAAATGAACTGAACTAACTAACGTCTGGACGTCCTATATACGACAGACATATTGTTTAAAAAAACACACAAGTATGGTGCACACTACCAGCCAGCCAAAGCTCTCGGCTGGCCCTCTTCACCCCCCTTCCTGGCGTTATATGGGGAACATTATAACATTTTTAGTAAAGGGCCTCTGACAGCTGAGTGGACAGCTCTTGGGATTCGTAATATTAAGGTTCCGGGTTCAATCCCTAGTGGAGGCGGAAACAAATAGGCAGGGTTTCTTTCACCCTGTTGCCCCTGATCGCCATGCAGTGAATACGTACCTGGGAGTTAGAAAGTTGTTATGGGCTGCTTCCTAGGGGATACATTATACCATTATGGAAAATTTTATGCATCAAAAAAGAGGCCTGGATGAGGACCGAGCCGCGGGGACCCTAAGCCCCGAAATCTCTCAAGATCCCTGATGTTATACAGGGGGCATTATACCATCCCAGGATTAATATTGGAAACATTATACCATCCCTGGTGATATACAATGAGCATTATACCATCCTTGGTATTATGCAGGGAAAACTATACCATCCCCGGTGTTATTCGGAGAATAATATACCATCCCTTTTGTTATATTGGGGAACATTATACCAGCCCTGGTGTTATATGGAGAACATAACACCATCCCTGGAGTTGTACAGAAAACATTATACAATCTCTGGTGATATGCATGGAACATTATACCATACATGGTGTTATACAGGGAACATTATACCATCCCTGGTGTTAAACCGGGAACAATATAGCATCCCTGGTGTGCTTTGGGAACCTTATCCCATCCATGGTGTTATACGTGGAGAGTTATTCCATCCATGGCATTATATGGAGAACATTATACCATCCCTTGTGTTATACGGGGAAAATTTATCATCCCTGGTGTTATACGGGAAGCATCATACCATATTTTCTGTTAAACTGGGAACATTATACAATCCCTGGTGTTATACAGGGAGCATTTTAACTTCCTTGGTGTTATACTGGGAACATTATTCCGTTCTTGGTGTTATACAGAGAGCATTATGCTATCCTTGGTGTTATACTGGGAACATTATACAATCTTTGGTGTTATACGACGAGCATTATACCATCCCTGGTGTTAAGCTTGGATCCCATCCCAGACTGAAGCTTGGCATAAGTCTCCACAGTTAGGAAGTTTAATTAATATGAGTGGAATGACATAAGAGAAATAATGGAGGTGCGAGGGGCACAGGTTTTGCTCCTGAGAAATTATTTCTTCCAATGGCACACACACAGGTACTCCCAAGCGCTGACTGATTGGTGTTCGTATCCCAGATGTTTTGATTAATTCTGAAGCCCCTAAAATAATCAGTCTTCACAGTGATTAAAACATATGAGATGTAAAGATGTTTCCTAAACTGCTATGATTCCTAGCATTCCAAATATTTATTTTAGTCAAATTAAATACTGAATGGATCCAATCCAATTAATCTTGGTCTATTATATATCTAAATGGTCCTTTATATTTGCATACAGGAATTGGGTGATGTACGGCTCTCATATGATTATAAATATAAACACATAGCAACTATTCACGCCACACAATCTTCTGTGCCAATTCTGACAAGCTGATAGATTACCATCTATTGTTTTATGCAGGAGACAGTTGATGGAATCAACATGGGACACTGTGTTGATGTCAGCTGCTGGCATCAGTGTTTTTGCTAGCGTTAGTGATGCATGCTAGTAACAGCATCACTGATGGTTCTAGCATCAGTTTTGCTGCTAGCATCAGTGTTGATGTAGCATCATTGTTGATGCAAGCGTCAGTGATGCTGCTAGCATCAGTGTTGCTGCTAGCATCAGTGTTGCTGCTAGCATCAGTGCTGGTGCTAGCATCAGTGTTGCTGCTAGCATCAGTGTTGCTGCTAGCATCAGTGTTGCTGCTAGCATCAGTGTTGCTGCTAGCATCAGTGCTGGTGCTAGCATCAGTGTTGCTGCTAGCATCAGTGCTGGTGCTAGCATCAGTGTTGCTGCTAGCATCAGTGCTGGTGCTAGCATCAGTGTTGCTGCTAGCATCAGTGCTGGTGCTAGCATCAGTGTTGCTGCTAGCATCAGTGTTGATGTAGCATCAGTGTTGCTGCTAGCATCAGTGCTGGTGCTAGGATCAGTGTTGATGTAGCATCAGTGTTGCTGCTAGCATCAATGTTGCTGCTAGCATCAGTGCTGGTGCTAGCATCAGTGTTGATGTAGCATCAGTGTTGCTGCTAGCATCAGTGTTGCTGCTAGCATCAGTGTTGCTGCTAGCATCAGTGCTGGTGCTAGCATCAGTGTTGCTGCTAGCATCAGTGTTGATGTAGCATCAGTGTTGCTGCTAGCATCAGTGTTGCTGCTAACATCAGTGTTGGTGCTAATATCAGTATTTCTGCTAGCATCAGTGTTGCTGCTAGCATCAGTGATGCTGTTAGTATTAGCATTGCTGATAACATCAGTGTTGCTGCCAACGTTAGTGTTACTAATATCATCAGTGTATCTGCTAGCGTCAGTGTTGTTCTAAGCGTCAGTGTTGTTGCTAGCGTCAGTGTTCCTGCTATCATCAGTGTATCTGCTAGCGTCAGTGTTGTTCTAAGTGTCAGTGTTGTTGCTAGCGTCAGTGTTCCTGCTATCATCAGTGTATCTGCTAGCGTCAGTGTTGTTCTAAGTGTCAGTGTTGTTGCTAGCGTCAGTGTTCCTGCTATCATCAGTGTTCAGGCTAGCGTCAGTGTTGCTGCTAACATCAGCTAGGCCGATGCATCTGCTGCTTGCATCAGTGTTGATGCTAGCATTAGTGTTGATGCTAGGATCAGTTAGGTTGCTGAATCTGCTGCTAGCATCAGTGATGTTGCATCTGCTTCAAGTATAAGTGTTGTTGCACCTCCTGGTAGGATCAGTGATGTTCCATGTGTTGCTAAGAATATTGATGTTGCATCAGTGTTGCTGCATCTACTGCTAGCATCAGTGTTGCTCCATCTACTGCTAGCATCAGTGTTGCTCCTTCTGCTGCTAGCATTGGAGTTGCTTTATCTGCTGCTTCCATCAGTGAATCTGCTTCTGCTGATTGCATGAGTGATACTGCTTCTGCTTCTAGCATCAGTGATGCTTCATGGGCTGCTAGCATTAGTGTTGCTACATTTGCTGCTAGCATAAGTAATGCTGCTTCTGTTTCTAGCATCAGTGAGGTTGCATCTGCTGCTGGCATTAATAATGCTGCATTGGCTGCTAGCATTAGAGTTGCTACGTCTGCTGCTAGCATCAGTTACGCCGCTTATGCTGCTAGCATCAGTGTCATTACATCTGCTGCTACCATCAGTGATGTTACATGTTGTTACGATCTAGAGGATCAAAGTTAAAATAGTTGTAACGTATTGGTTATACCCCATCTCAGACTGTAGGAGTGTAATTACATATAATGTGATATGCATAGATATATCTATCTGTCTATCTATTTATCTATCTATCTATCTATCTATCTATCTATATATATATATATATATATATATATATATATATATATATATATATATATATATATATATATATATATATATATATATATATATATATATATATATATATATATATATATATATATATATATATATATATATATATATATATATATATATATATATATATATATATATATATATATATATATATATATATATATATATAGTATATTTTGGTAGCAGTCTTTCCTGTAGACATATATTATTAAATATGACCGAAAAAGTAAGATTAATAATTCTAACACGAATTTTCTCTATCTTTCGTACATTTCTTTTCACTGTTGGTGGTAATTCAAAAACCAATTCTCCAAAATTCATTTTTATTTCTAGTCTGACGCGACACTTGAGCGCGTTTCGTAAAACTTATTAAATTTTCAAAGACTTTAGTTTACACATACAAAACTGAACAGAACTTACACATCTCCGATTTGTTTATATCTACATTTGAGTGAGGTGGATGGGGTGAGGTGGCATTAATAGAGTATTAATTTCATCAACACAAGACAGAACACGAAACAATGGGTATTGAATGGAAGTGATTGGCGATTGGCTGAAGGAGGCGTTTGAGCAGAGTTCCATGCTGCGTTTCACTTACGATACGGAAAAGGATGGGAAGCTGCCCTTTCTAGATGTAAGTCATGGAAAAGAGCAGAGGTTTCCACACTGCAGTCTACACTAAGGAAACGAACATAGGAATGTGCCTAAATGCCAACAGCGACTGCCCAGACAGGTACAAAAGGAGTGTTGTTAACGCATATGTCGACCGTGCTCTCAGCCACAGCTCAGAATGGAAGCAAGTCGACGAAGAACTCTGTAGGGTACTGCAGGTCCTAGTCAACAACGGCTTCTCCAATGGTTTCGTCGAAGACATCATAAGAAGGAAAGTGAAACGCCATGCAACCTCTGAAGAGACAACTAACACAACACCTATACCCCTTATTAGACTATTTTACAGGAACTTCTTTTCCACAGCTCATACAACGGAGGAAAGGGTCCTGAAAGATATTGTTAATAGAAACGTTATCCCTACAGACAAAAATCAGAGGATACAACTGACGATTTACTCTAAAACCAGAAAAACGGCCAGCCTACTCATGAGAAACTCTCCAGACACAAAGCAGAACGCTTTAAAAGAGACCAACGTCGTCTATGCCTTCAAATGCCCTCTTGGGGACTGTAAGCTCAAAAAAAAAAACAGTATATAGGTAAGACAACAACATCTCTTTCTAGGAGTTTAACGATGCATAAGCAACAGGGCTCCATTAAGGAACATATAATCTCTTCCCACAACCAAACCATCGCCAGAGAAATCCTAGTAAACAACACAGAAATCATCGATAGATACAGCGATAGCAGACGGCTTGACGTTTGCGAGGCACTACACATTAAAAAGTCAACATCAGCAATCAACAGCCAATTAATGCACAACTATATTCTACCCACCTCAAGACTCCGCTCCAATATAGAAGCATCAAGAAATATGGACCAATAGCCTTTCTACAATCACTTCCATTCAATACCCATTGTTTCGTGTTCTGTCTTGTGTTGATGAAATTAATACTCTATTAATGCCACCTCACCCCATCCACCTCACACAAATGTAGATATAAACAAATCGGAGATGTGTAAGTTCTATTCAGTTGTGTATGTGTAAACTAAAGTCTTTGAAAATGTAATAAGTTTTACGAAACGCGCTCGAGTGTTGAGTCATTCTAGAAATAAAAATGAATTTTGGAGAATTGATTTTTGAATTACCACCAACAGTGAAAAGAAATGTACGAAAGATAGAGAAAATTCGTGTTAGAATTATTAATCTTACTTTTTCGGTAATTTTTGGTCTTTATATATATATATATATATATATATATATATATATATATATATATATATATATATATATATATATATATATATATATATATATATAAATATATATATGTCGTACCTAGTAGCCAGAACGCACTTCTCAGCCTACTATGCAAGGCCCGATTTGCCTAATAAGCCAAGTTTCCTGAATTAATATATTTTCTCTAATTTTTTTCTTATGAAATGATTAAGCTACCCATTTCATTATGTATGAGGTAAATTTTTTTTAATTGGATTTAAAATTAACGTAGATATATGACCGAACCTAACCAACCCTACATAACCTAACCTAACCTATCTTTACATGTGAGGTTAGGATAGGTAGCCGAAAAAGTTAGGTTAGGTTAGGTTAGGTAGGTTAAGTAGTCGAAAAAATATTAATTCATGAAAACTTGGTTTATTAGGCAAATCGGGCCTTGCATAGTAGGCCGAGAAGTGCGTTCTGGCTACTAGGTACGACATATATATATATATATATATATATATATATATATATATATATATATATATATATATATATATATATATATATATATATATATATATATATATATATATATATATATATATATTGTGACGATAATCTCTTTCAAGAGAGATTGAGTCGCTCTTCCCTACATAAAGTTACTTATATATATACAACAATAAGATGCTACCTTCAAGATACGTCTACCAGTAGCACAAAACGTTTTGACCAGAAGGCAAACGTACCCTAAACTCCCCCCTACTCCACACTTCCTCCATGCCGGCTCGCCACCGTCATCAACCAGCAAACTACCATTCCCAGCCTGCCTGCTTCTAATTGGTGACCCGCCGACTGCACACCTGCACCTCAGCGCCCTCTACTTAGTCGATGTCTGGGCTTGAACCAGTCATCAGTCATTGAATTTAGAATATCATGTGCTCTCATGCTGTGAACAACTAACTAATATTCGCTCTGTCTATCAGGTGGATGTTTCTCAGCTAGCGCTCTATTCTCAGCACCTGCTTATTTCATTTTGTCTTTATATTATAGAGTAACGTCATCCCTGTTCTTAATATGAGAACAAGCCTGAATGGTCCCCAGGACTGTATGCAACTGAAAACTCACACCCCAGAAGTGACTCGAACCCATACTGCCAGGAGCAACGCAACTGGTATGTACAGGACGCCTTAATCCGCTTGACCATCATGACCGGACAAAAGGAAGTGATAGCAGAAGCTATTTGAACCACTTCCCCGCCGGCACTCGGATGGTAATCTTGGGCATAGCATTTTATCAAATCACCTCATTCTTTGGGGCACACATGAGGAACACGAATGCGAACAAGCCTGAATGGTTTTCAGTTGCATGAAGTTCTGGGGACCATTCAGGCTTGTTTGCATTTGTGTTCCTCACGTGCACACCATTGTTCAATTAGTTCATTTAGTCAGCCCGAAGCAACAACAGTATAGAGACTGGTGTAATTTCGTGATGAGCTATTGAACAGCTGTCTTACAATGTGTCACTGGATGAACAGTAACGTAATATAACACTTGCTGTTGTAGTAAACTTAGTTTTTGTTGCTAAACTTTGTTTGCAATGTTGCATCATCAGTGGGCACACCTGTGATCAGGTTAGTTCACTAGTCAGAATCACAGCAATGAACCGGAATCATTGCTATACATGACTGTTGATAAAGTTCCATTGGATGGGCTTTAAGGCACCATAAACTCATGATTGTAGTAGTTTAGTTCTTTGTTAATAAACTGTTAATTGTTATAGGAAACGGTCTTTATGTCTACCATGTACAAAAAAATACGATTATATCAGAAAGAGCTCCTCTCGTGAAAGGTTCAAGACTTAGCCTGACAGGTGTAATGAACAAACTGACAAGTCGGAGTCTGGCCCTAGTTTCGTTAGGGGACAGACGTGTTGCCTCGGCGCTCCGGCTATTGGTGTTGTTTACCAATTTGGCCGGTTGAGGTCGGGTGTGTCTCTGCCTGCCTGTGCTGACGTGGAGTTCACGATGGGGGTCCCCCTCCCCCCTGTACTGCGGGCTCAGTCTGTGGGCCTCAAATTTTCCGGCGGGGCTGGGTACCCAGAGATTGCGCTGGTGTGTGAGTTGCTTCATATCCCTGTGATCAACCAACCCGTCCTCGACTCAAGTCCATTACATTCAGCGGTCGACCCCACAGACGCATTCATAAATTTTAACATGCTGTTCATTCAAAAAGGGAATTTTCTCAAGTATAAATTAATATTATAATATATTAGCATATTGTGCATATATAGGCATAGGATAGGTTAGGTTAGGTGTTTAGGTTCTGTTGACGATTATTTGTATTTGTAGTACGTGGGTGAAGCATTTATAGCGTTGTGATTCGAACAAAATTCGTCAGTGAAGCACTTGTTCCGGATATGTTCGAACGTCAGCAGTTGTGAGTCGTGTGTAAACCGCTTTTCATTCATAAACAGGGGGTTTGGCGGCTGCATGGAATCACTTTTGGATCTTTGTTTGAAGGACGAGCTGGATCAACATTTATGGAGTCGAGCTGGTGACGGCACGTCGAGCGATATTGAAGTTCACAAAGGAATTGGCGTATCGCAACTTTCTCCGTCGAGGGGCGGACATTACCCCTGCCGGATGGTGCAGGCACTGTGTCACTCTCTGATCGGAGTGGTGCCCTCACTTATATCAGTGTGCATGGGGCTCCATTGGAGTTTCCGGAGGGTCTGCTACGGTGGTACTTCGGCCGGTTTGGCGCAGTGGTTAGTGTGCGGGTGAACGTGGTGTCTTCCAGTCCACTTAAAGGTGTGAGGACTAACATTCGCACCCTGGGCATGAGGCTCCGGGAAGATATTCCGTCCTCTGTGTTACGTTCGGGTGCTTTACGCCCGCCAGCCTCGGACGTGTTATCGTTGTGGCCTCTTGGCCCATCAGGCTGCTAACTGTTCTGCGCCTGCCGTTGCACCTGTGAACCTCTTCAGTGAGAAGGATTTTCCGCCGCTTCCTGTGGTGGAGGATTTTCCGCCGCTTCCTGTGGAGGAGGATTCGGTGGATGTGGACGTCTCTTCAGCCGCGGATGTGCCCCCTGTGTCGCCTGGTGCGCCCCCTGTTGTTGTCGCCTCTCCTCAAGAGGTTGTGTCGTCGCATGGTAATCGTCCTACTCCGATTAGTGTCCCTGGGGTTCTTCAGACTGCCTTCTACTCGATTCCCCCGTCTTCCAGTTCGTCCTCTGCTGCGTCTGACCCTGTCCCTGCACCTTTGACGTCTGTTCCAGCTGTGCTGGGTGATGGGGTGGATCTGGCAATTCCTCCTGTGCCTGGCCTGTTGCCCCATGTGGTTGAGAATGCTGCCGTTCTGTGACGTGCATCGGTTCGCCCGGCTTGTGTTGCGCGTGTCTCTGAGTCAGCCTCCGGGTCTGATGATGTGTGGCCAGAGCCTAAGCGTTCCCGGCGTTTGTCTTCAGCGTGGGCTGACGTTGGCGATTTCGACGCTTGTGGATCTGCCAGCCACGGAGGGGTGGCTCCGGTTGCGTTACATACTACGGTGACGGCGGAGGTGCGTTTGCCTGAGGATGCCAGTGGCGGTGTTTTGGCCTCCACTTCAGATATGGTTTCTGCGGTTCCTGCTTCGGGTGCGTCGCCTGCCTCGGATGGCTCCAGTTCTTCATGGGGGGTGGTTCCCCCTGCTGAGGTTCGCGATGAGTGGGGTGGCCTGGTGATGCTGTTGAAAAAGACTGCTCGCTCTGGAGGTTCTGTAACCCCTTCCTCGGTCCCCGTTTCATCGACTGCAGTCTCGACGCCTATTCCGTCTCCAACCATCTCTTCAGTGTCTCCTGCAGTCTCGGTGGAGGCGTTACCATCTCGTTGATTGTCCCCTCCTCCTGTGCGTACGGCGACGCGGCCGTCTCGGCAGCCGTCTCGGGCAACTCGTACGCTTCATCAGTGTCGTCTGCTACCTGGAAGGACGTAGCTTACGCTCCCCAGCCTCGTTATGCGACTTGCATCGGTGAGCTTAAGGAGAGGCCGTTTCCGCCTGATCTGGAGGTTCCCGAGTTTATGCAGGGCCCACGGCGGCAGGGGGATCGTCCCCCCACCGACATGGAGTATTTGGTTTGGGAGGCCTATAAGCGAAGGTATCCTTGGGATTCGTTCCCTGAGAAATATATTCCTGTCTCTGAGAAATGTATTCCTCGCTTCTAATTCCTTTGTGTATTATGGATTGTTTCCATTTGTGTGCATGGTTGTAGGGTGTGGGTCGGGTGTGTGTGTGTGGGTGGGACAGGTTTGTTTCCTGGTTCCTGCGTGCTCCGGTTTGTGGTTGTGGGTTTGTGTGGCTTGTGTGTGTGTGTGTATCCGGTTCCTGTGCGGTCCGGGGTTTGGTTGCTGTGTGTGTCTGGTTGTGGATGTCGTGTGCTTATGTTATGCTTTGTGGTTCTATGTTTTTATGATGCTGTTTGTGCGCTTGTTTGTGTCGTGTTGAGTGCCCTTCAGGCTGTTGGCGTGACCCGGTCTGGGTTTATGCTTTTTGTCGTGTTTTGCCATTGTGCTTTTCTTTCTGTTTGTGTTATATTTGTTTTCCTTTCTAGTTGTTTTTTATTATTATTATTATTATTTTTATTATTATTATTATTATTATTATTATTATTATTATTATTATTATTATTATTATTATTGTTATTATTATTATTATTATTTTCGTTTTGTGTTGGTGCCTCTCCGTGTGTGTTTGTGGTGCTGGTAGCCTTGTTCTGAATATTTCATGTTTTGGTGTGGTATTTCTGTATTGTATTCCGCTGTGTTTTAATTTGCTTGTTGTGATTTGTTTGTAATTATTGTTGTTTTGTGGTCGGCCCTTCAGGTCGGCGTTTTTGTGTTTAGTACATTTGTTCCTGTCTGTTTTTACACATTTGTGCTTTGTTATTTTTTTCTGTTCTATGTTGTTATTGTTTACTTTTATTGTACTTATAAGCATGCTTGCAAGTAAAAAAAAATAAAAAAATAACTGACAAGTCCAGTACTCTGACCAAATGGCTACCCAACTGTTAAAAGTCATTGGTAGCCTAGGCTATTTCTTCCAATAACCAAACAGCGAGTGTTGTTGCCCGCCTGGCTGCGTGCTGACGTGGCCGTTTTGCCATGGGGGGCCTGGCCTCCTGTGTTGCGGGTAAATTCCGTGGGACTGGAATTCACGTGTAAGGCTGGTTATCCGGCCGTTGAGTTAGTTATGTGTGACATGCTTCGTGTCCCGGTGGACGCTGTGTATGGCGTTGAGCTTGTTACGGCCCACCGGGTGATTGTCAAGTTCGTGGGGGAGGAGGAGTATCGGGACTTCCTCCGGCGGAACGAGGGGCGTTCATTGCAGTTGCCGGATGGCGCCGGCTCCGTTACGATCTCGGACCGAAGTGGTGCCCTGACATATGTCAGTGTGCACAGTGCGCCCCTGGAGTTCCCTGAAGACCTTCTCCGGCGCTTCTTCGGGAGGTATGGTGCAGTCATCAGTGTGCGGGTGAACAAGCTGTCCTCGGGGAAGTATGCTGGGAAGCAGACGAACGTCCGTACATTAGGTATGCGCCTGCGGTCGGATATCCCATCTTCTGTCCGGCTGCTGGGCTACTACGTTCGGGTGTATTATGCCCGGCAGCCCCGTACTTGTTTCCGGTGTGGCCAGTTGGGGCATCAGGCTGCCGGGTGCTCTGAGACACCTGCTGCGCCCGTTAACTTATTCCGGGAGGAGGATTTCCCGCCGCTCCCTCAGGGCGTGGATTCCGGAGATGAAGTGGAGCAGGTCCCAGTCGCTGCTGATGCGGCCCCTCCTGCGTCACCCGACATGCCCCCGGTGCTTGTTGCCCCTCAGCCGAGTGCGTCTGCGTCTTCCTCGACTCCTGCTGCTGTGCCTGGTCCTGCGCCCTCGCCAGGTGTTCCGGCTGTGTTGGGTGTTGGGGGTGCTGCGGAGCATCCTGTTGTGTGCGGCCCGGTTCCCCATGTGGTTGAGGCTGCTGAAGTACTGCCACGGGCGTTGGTTCGCCCGGTTCGTGAGGGCCGTGGTTCTGGGTCCGCCTCCGGCTGTGAGGATGTGCGGCCAGTGCCCAAGCGTTCTAGGCGCTCTTCTACTGCTTGGGCTGATATGGAGGACTACGACGCAGGTGGAGCTTCGGGAGATGGTGTGGCGGTTCCAGGTGCCTCGTGCTCTACGACGCTGGTGGTGGCTGATGTTCAAGTGTCAGCTGTTGACGATGATTGTGCGTCTAATTTACCTCCTGTTCTTTCTCCTGCAGAAGGTTCTCCGCAGTGGGAGGTGGTTGCTCCTACAGGAGTGGATGGTGTGGATCCTGGTGCGAGCCGAGGCATCAAGCTGGTGCTGAAAAAGGATGCCAAGCGTGGGGGGTCCCAGCAG
Organism: Procambarus clarkii; assembly: GCF_040958095.1. NCBI lineage: Eukaryota > Metazoa > Arthropoda > Malacostraca > Decapoda > Cambaridae > Procambarus > Procambarus clarkii. The sequence continues at coordinate 31,463,747 of NC_091151.1, forward strand.
GTGCAACGTTCAGTGGTTGCCGAGGAGCCCTGTGAGGCAGCTGAGGAGGCTCCCAGTGTGCTGCCCATTGCCCAGCCTCTTGGGAAGGAGCCTCTCCCTCTCATCTTGGCCTCCGGAGTGGCGATGGGTGCTGACCATCCGTTGCATTTTGAAATTGTTGACCGTGTGCGTCCTGCTCCGTGGTGCCCTTCTACCATCTGGATTCGTTGGGCTAGGTGTTTTATTGTGGGTGTGCCAGAGTTAATGCCCGATCCTCGTACGCTCAATAGTGACCATGTTTCGGAGGACATTATGTTACTTTGGGAAGCGTACTGTATTCGCTTCCCGGCGGAAGAGTGGCCGGACAAGTATGAGATCTTTTCGTAGTCTGTGTGCTTGCTGTGTGTTTTATTTTTCTTTTGTTTTCTTGTGTTTTTGATGTTGGCCCTTCAGGCCGGTGTTTAGTGACTTGTGTTTCTGCCTGATTTTTTATTGTAATTGGCCTCGCCTTTTGTTACGGGGCGTTAATGTATTGATTTTCTGTTGCTTTACCTGTTGCCTCTTGTTGTATGTTTTGTTTTTTGGAGGTGTTGTTTTGTACTGTGATTGCTGGATTGCCATTGTATTCTGTTTTATGCTTTGATGTATGCTGTATTCTTCATGTTTTTCTTGTGTATGTGTTTTGTTGTGCTCGGCTGTCGGCCCTTCTGGCCGGTGGTCTATTGTTTTCCTTTATGTATTCTGTATTTTTATTGTATTTAATTTGCATGCTCTGCATGTAAAAAAAAAAAAAAAAAAAAAAAAAAAAAAAAATAACCAAACAGCAACACCAACAGTTGATGGTGTTGAATACTGTTGGTGTCATTGTCAACAGTTGACAATATTGAGACCAACAGACCAGTCAGTCTAAGGTTCTAACCTTAGACTAACAGGTGTAATGAATACTAACAAGTCCAGTGCCCTGACCAAATGGCTTCAAAGTGCAATCTGATTAAAGACACAAAACAAAGTTGAAAGGAGTATATACAATGCATTACACAGCAATAATAGGACACATGGGGTGGAGTTACCAGAATGATAACTGCAGAATGCACTTAATTATAGATTCTGCGAATGTCAACACCTAGTTCACCAAGAGCACTATTCAACTCTGGCTTTGACTGAAGGTCAGGAACAGATGAAATTGCATGTGACCATCTGTCATCTAAGTAGTTAATCTCATTAACATCTAGCCAATGGATGTGTGGTGAGTGCACAGTTGAGACTAAAGGTCAAGATCTAAGATTATAGGTGCTGGCATGGGGTAGCTCGACGTCAAGTGGTCTGTCAACCACAGTTGGTGGTGTCCTAATAGAAGAATCTGTCTGGGTAGTGTCATTGTCATTTTCTGCATCAGTCTTGTTACCATTCATTTCAGTAACTAATGTGGTCTAAATGTTCGTTTATAAACTGCCTTGTTAACAAATTCTTAAGTTTGTACTTGTTACCATTGATCAGTTCTATCAACTTATATGGACCCAAAAATTTCTTAGTTAATTGTATATAGGGCCAGACCTGTGTTGGTTAAGTACCCTAACTACAGATCCGACAGTTATCTTATTGGGCTTAGCTTGTTCATTCCTTGCTCTGGTAAACTCCACTGTTGCCATAGATACCTGTTCTCGTATTTTCTTGAAAACTAGTTGCATTTGTTTATGCTTTATTTGAACAAAATCATCTAGGTTATACAAAGGAGCAGGGGTACATTGATCAATTCATTAGGGAGGATCTTATCTGTACCATAAAGTATAACAATAGGAGTGTTTCCTGTAGAGGCACTAATTGAAGAATTTATGGCACACTGATTTATGGGTATGAACTCATCCCAATTACTGTTATCAAAATTCAACATGACTCTCAAGGTATCTAACACTTTCCTTTTAGTACGCTCTGCTAACTCATTACTTGCTGAATGATATGGCATGATGCTACATTTTTAATGTTTTAGAATTCACACAAACTACTTAAGACACTATTACTGAACTCGGGAACATTTTCTGAGAGGATTATTTTTAGCATACTATATCTACAAATTATCTGGTCATGTAATGCACTAGTTATAGTTTCTGTTGTTTTGTTCGGGATAGGAACTAATTCGCAATACCGTGAAACATTGTCAACCATTACAAACAAGTGTTTATTCCCTTTTTCAGTTTCTGCAAAATTTGTCAACAAATCTATTGATTCTCGTTCCCAAGGGTCTTTAATCGCTAGGTACACATGAATTGGGTTAGGTCCTGCGATGTTTTGTGTTTTAAGCAGGTTAAATATCTGTCAACATAATATGCAATCTCTTTAGCCATTTTGGGCCAAAAAATACTTCATTCGACTTTGCTGGAGTGAACAATCTTTTTCTGGATGTGCACTTGCAGGAGTATTTTTGATAATCTTTAACACAGTTGGTACCGAGACAGCTGGAACGACTAAGTGACAACACTTCCTTGGGGGTATCCCTAGCTTTATTACTCAACACAGTAAATTGTCTAACATCACTAGTTCTTTCAATGGTACTGTTTCAATGGTACTGGGGGTTTGTGAATCTGATGAGTATCTTGCTTAGTCAAAAACTTAATGGCCGGTGCCCATATGGGGTCTTTGTTCTGTCTCTACTACTGTAGTGTCTAATGCTGGGTAATTTAACTGGGTTGCAGCTTTGTGTCGAGAAAACACATCAGCTACAACTTTTAGTTTTCCTAGGATATAGCCAAATGTAGGATTAACCTCTTGAATTGTGACTAAATATCTAGCAAATTCCCCAACAGGATTCTTATTCTTGAATAAAGGATTTAATGGTTTATGATCGGTAAGAACATGAACTGGGTAACTGTAAGCTGTATGCCTTAAATGTTTAAGAGCCCATACAACTGCTAGAGCTTCCTGCTCTATTGCATTATCATTTTTCTCTTCATTAGATAATGTACGGCTGGCATACACTATTGCATGATCTCTGTGACCTTCAGTGTGAAGAAATGCAGCACCTAAGCCTACATCACTAGCATCTGTGACCAACAAAAAGAGGTTTAGAAAAATCTGGGTACCTATGGACAAGTGACGAGATCAATGTTGCTTTGAGCCTTTTAAATAACTGTTCTTGGGCTTCTTCCCTAACAATGGGTTTATCGTTTCTTTGCAACTTGTAAAGTGGAGCGGCTATAATAGAGAATCCAGCAATAAATGAAAGATAAAATTCCAGAAGACCCTGTGAACTGTCTCACGGCTTCTGCATTATGAGGTGTTGGAAAATCACAGGCAGCAATAATTTTTTATTCATCCAATGTAATACCTAAAGTAATGACTATATGATCTAGGATATTAATCCTTCTCCTTTAAAAAATGAGTACTTTTATTTTTAAATTTGTTTCTGTGAGCTTTGCAAGTACTTTCTCAAGATTCTGGAAGTGAGTCTGAACTTCTTACGACATGATTATGAGATCATCAACATACACCAGAAGAGTACTACCTATTAATCTACAAAATAGATTCGTCATGAGCCTTGAAAATGTTATTGGGCTGCTTCACAAACCAAATGGTATTCTCTTGAAATGAAAATGACCATTAGGGGTACTGAAGGCTGTCAACTGTTGACTCTCCTCATCGAGTGGAATTTGCCAGAATCCCTGCAACAAATCTAATGGTGAAAATACTTAGTTTCGGCCTATGCTTTGCAACAAATAATTTCAGACTGGAAGTGGGAAATGATTGGGTATGGTTACTTTGTCAAGCTTCTGATAGTCGATTACCGGTCTCCATGTCCCATCTCGTTTTGGTACAAGATTCAATGGAGCATTCCATGACGAACTGCTCGATTCATTTACATAATCCTGTAATATTTCCTCTATGAGTCTATAAGCTTCTGCTCTCTGAGAATGTGGTAAACGGTATGCTGGAACATAAATTGGTGTTGTTCTTGCTCAAGGGGAATTTTATGTGTAATAAGAGGAGTGAGACCAAACTTTTCTCCAGGTAGAGCTATGACTGTTTTATTGTTTAAAATTTCCAAAAGCTGAACCACGAAGTCAAGGAAATCCATAGGACTGAGGTGTTGCGCTTGCACCTCTGGCTGAGCTCCCCGTGGTTGCGTGGTGACTGCCGGCCAGGTCGGACGTTCCTGAGGTCTCTCCGCTTCTGGCTAGTGTTTACGTTGGGTGATCGCTTGTTTGCCCTGCTGGTGGTGGTTTGCCACTGACAGGGTGACGTTTGCTTAGCCATGGGGACGTCTCGCCCTCCAATGACGAGGACGCTGTCAGCTGGTCTGGCGTTTACGGTGCCGATGGACCATCCATTGGTTGGTGTCGCCCTGGTGGACGTGCTGCATGTGGAGCTGTCGGACCTGGTGGGCATCCAGCTGCTACAGGGCCACCGTGCTGTAGTCAAGTTCCGCCTCCAGGCTGCCTTTCAGGCGTTTCTCGAGCGGTGTGAGGGGCGTGTTTACCCTCTCCCTGATACTGTTGGCTCCATTAAGGTAGTGAATCTCAGTGTCACCTTGACGTCTGTGACGGTGCATGGTGCCCCCTTCGAATTTCAGGACGACTTTTTAACCTCCTGTTTCGAACGGTTTGGGGCTGTGTTAAGTGTTCGATGGAATAAGGTCGTTGCCGGGCACTGTGTTGGTATGCTTGACGGCTCCCGCACCCTGACGATGTCGCTGAAGTGTGGTGTACCGTCGTCGATGTCCGTGTTGGGTTACACGCTCCGCTGCCAGTACCGGGGTCAACCGCGCACCTGTTATCGGTGTGGTCACGAGGGTCATCTGGCTGCGGCGTGCGACGTGGGAGCAACTGGTCGGGTGCATGTTCTTCTTGCGGAGGATTTTCCGCCCCTGTTGCGTTCGGACGGTGTGGGTGCTGTGCCTGAGGCACCTGACTGCCTGTCTGCTGCTTCGCCTGTTGAGGCGAGTTCTCTGGCCCGTGCGACACGTCAGGTGACTGCTGTGGCCCCTGGGGTTGTTGAGCCGGTGTGTGAGGGTGACGGGGCGTCGCCTGCGCTGCGTGTAGTGCAGGGTGTCCCGGTGGAGGTTCATGTCCCACCCCCGCCTGTAGATGTGGTAACGGCTCCCGGGGACGCGGGTTCTGCTGTTTTGGAGGGGGTGCTTCGGCAAGGTGAGGTGCCTGCCGTGCCTGTGTGTGTTAACGACTGTAGTTCTGCTCTTTCCATTCCTTTGCAGAAGCGTGCACGTCGGTGTTCTGAGGCTGTTTCTGTGGATGATGTAGACAGTGTGGGTGATGTGGCCTCTGTGGACTCTTCGGACGGTGCGGATGTGGCCTGTGTGGATGTAAAGATGGTGGCCGTGCCTGCGGAGGGGCCTGCTGGGCGTGGTGTGGTGCGGCCTGTCTCGAAGCGTTCGCGGCGGGCTCGGAGTGTGTCTCCCCTTCGTGGTGTGCCTTGGGAGGAGGTGGGGGAGTATGGTGCTCAGCTGGCGTCCCCCGCCGTGGATGATGGTGCTGTGCGGGGCTCCGAAGTTGCTACCTGTGTCCCCCTTCCTGTGTCACCTGCTGTTGGATCCCCACAGTGGGGGGTTGTCCCTGATGATCGGGACCTCGTCGTGATGTTGCGGAAAGATGTGCACCGGGGGGCCTCGGCTCCTGTGCCCTGTGGTGGGGTCGCTGCCGCGCCTGTATCCCCTGCTGTTCCCCCTCCTTCATTGCCCCGGTCTGGTGGTTGCCTAGTCCCGTCTGCTGGGGTCGTGCCCTGTGAGGGTCCGGCGTTGGGCCCTTATTGGGATGCCCGGGTGCTTCCGATCTCATGGTGCTCGTCCACTATCTGGGTATCGTCTGAGAAGGTGTTTGTTTATAGGGTGCCGGATAGGATGTCTCAGCCGAGGATACTGCCTGATGGCCGGCTGCCCGCCGACCTGTGGGTGATTTGGGAAGCGTACTGCTTGCGCTTTCCGATACGCAAGTTTCCGGAGAAGTATTAGTTCCCATCTTGCGCACACGGCTACGCCGTGCCTGGATCAGCTGCCGCCGTGACCACGACTCCCCGCCCCCCGGTGCGGGGAGTCTCCCTCTAACATTCGCCTCTGTTTTCGTCGCCACTCCTCTCTCTACGGCCCATCACATCTACCGCTTTTGACTTTCTTCTCCTCCTCACTATCAACGCGTCTCCTTACATCTGTCCTGGTGCAGTTATCGGGAGGGTTACCCCTTCATGCAAACTGCACCTATTCTCAAGAAGAAGAAGAGCTCCCCGTTCTCCTGGTGTGAGTGTGCACACGGTATGTTCCGCCGAGACATCGTCCACCACTCACACTGGTTGAATTAATGGGCAAAATCTACAACGTAGGTGCCAAACTGGAGATGGATGTCGGCAGTACTAGTGGTTAAACGTACAATATAACAGTACCGTCCTGCAGTATATGCCAGGAGGGTTCAACAAATGTACCGTTAACTTTACACATTTCACTTTCTACAATTATATCCGACAACTCAGACCCTCCCTGAATCTTAAATCTTATTCTTGTGAGAGAATGATAGTGCAGCACAGTGTCTGCAGCTTTAGAACCACTGACTTCAGAGATGGAAGCTACTAGGAAAGCAAGACAACGAAAATCCGTTAGGGCGTCTCCCTCCAGAAAGTCTCGATACTCTCCTGAGCAACTACACAACTACGATGCTTCAATTGAGTGCCTGCTTTCTCGGGTATGCTACTGCGACTCGGATCTGACAACTCAATGCTACCAAGTTGACTGTCGACAAAATGAATATAATCTATTTTACTGTTGAACTCATGAACCATCTTATACATACTGCATAGCGGTATGACATGATCTTTGATTCTAATGATCCAACGATGGGGAAACAATACAATAATTTCATCAATCAAGGTGTACAAACCTAAGAGAATGTTACCAGGAAAATGAATAGTCAACAAATAGGCATGTTATAGACAACGTGATGTCATTTAACTTGAGTGGGAGGTCGATTTCTCCCTAAACAGTTACTTTATTTCCTGAAACACCCTTTAGAAAAGGTAATGGTGATTTTATTACTGAGACAGAGTGCTTACTTGCAATATCTACAAGAGCTAAAGGTTGGACAATATTTATCTTAGCACCTGTATCAACAAAGACTTTTAGTATTCTACCATGTACTAGGGTTGATACTATTGGACCATCACTTGAAATTGTATAATTCTCTGCATGTGATTCATGTTGCCTAGGTTGTTAGAGTCTGGTCTGGGTAAAATTCACTCGGATTCCGTCAATATCTAATCAATATTCTTTTTGCGTCACTGCTCTCCTGGTTTGTCGGCTGCGGGTTGTTCCGCTTTGGTGAGGGACGTGTCGTCGGCTGAGCTCTGGGATGTGGTGCGGTCTTTCCGTTCCGGCAGAGTGCCTGGCTCGGATGGGCTCCTTGTGGAATTTTATGTGACTCTCTGGGATGTGATTGGGGAGGCATTTTTGGAGGTGGTGCGATTTTGTTTCCTGACCTGTTCCTTACCCGCATCCCATTATGATGGGGTTGTGAGGTTGCTTCCGAAGCCAGGTGATTTGCGTTTTCTGTCGAATTGGAGGCCGATCACCCTGTTAAATGTTGATTATAAGGTTGTCTCGAAGTTGCTGGCAGGTCGGTGTCGGGATGTTATTGGTTCTGTGGTTTCGGTTGAGCAATTTTGTGGCATTCCGGGTAGGTCTTTGCTTCAGTGCAATGCTCTTTTACGTGATGTGCTTCTGTGTGCCTCTGAGCTTCGCCTACCTGCGGCGATGCTCAGCTTAGATTGGTCGAAAGCATTCGACCTTGTGTCGATGGGCTTTGTGCTGCAGGCTATGGAGAGGTTCGGGTTTCCTCCGTTGTTTCTTTCTTGGGTTCGTATGTTGTATGCCCGCTGTCATAGTCGTGTGTGCATTAATGGTTTTTTTAGTGCCCCCTTTGCCGTTCGCCGCTCGGTGCGGCAAGGGTGTCCCTTATCTATGCTCCTTTATGTTATTTTTCAGGAGCCTTTGTTTCGTGCGGTTAAGTCATGTGCTTTGGTGGTTCCTCCGAGGCTGCCTGCTGGTCTCTGTTTACCGATCTGTGGGTATGCTGACGATACGGTTCTGTTTGTGGCGACCGATGGCTCTGTGGTTGCGGTTCAGGACCTTGTTCGGCGTTTTGAGCTGGCCACTGGGGCCCTTGTTAATAGGGATAAGTCCTGTCTGATGGGGCTGGGGAGCTGGACCTCCCGTTCGGTGTGGGCGGGGTCGTGGTTTCCAGTGGTCAGGTCGCTTCGGGTTCTCGGAATTACTTGGTTTAGCTCGTATGCCCAATCCTTGGAGTGGAATTAGGATGCGGTGTCTCGGTCGGTTGAGGTGGCGGTTGGTTTGTTATCCTCGCGTCCATTGACGGTTTATCAGCGGGCGATTGTTGTTACTAGCAAAGTTCTTTCGAGGGTGTGGTTTTTGGCTCAGTGCTTCCCCCTGGATCGGCAGCGTGCTCATAGGTTGGAGTGCAGAGTCTATCGGTATGTGTGGTGTGGGAAGTATCATCCGGTTCGTCGCTCCTCCATGGTTTTGCGGGTGGAGGAGGGGGGTGTTGGCATCCCTGATGATTTTACCAAGGCATTGGCTTTGTTTTGGGTGTCGTTGCGTCAGTATTTGGGGGGGGTGGGGGCCTCGGTGCGCTTGGGATTTATTTCTGTTCTGTTCGGTTTAGCTATTTGCTTGAGTTAGGGGCTGAGTGTGAGGTCGCCTTTTGTACACCTGCTGTGTATTCGTGGGCAGTTGGGATTCTGCGTAAGCTCTGTCGTGTTCCAGGGTTTTTGTCCCTGTCGTGTCGGGGGGTTTATGGGGTTCTCCTTTGTCGTGTGAGCCATCGGGTTGAGGGTTTGTTTCCATGCTGGGATTGGGGGGGGATTTGGTCGGTCTTGGGTGGGCGGCATTTGGCTCCGCAGCAGCGGGAGTTTCTCTTTCGGATGTTGCACGAGTCCTTGCCGTCGAATGATCGTTTGTGTATGTTTGGGTTGCGTTCTTCCGCGACATGTGCACATTGTGGATTGGTTGAGACGTTGTTACATGTGTTTTATTTTTGTGAGAGGGTACAGGGTTTAGTTGCTTGGTTGCGTGATGTGATTGCGGTGTTCTGTGGGCTCGGGTTTCAGGGGGATGTTTTACGGTTCCTGTTTCTTTTGTTTCCTCAGGGCACCGGGCGGCTTCGGAACACTCTGAGTGTCTTGATTGCAGATTATGTGTTTTGCGTGTGGGTTGGGCGTTTGGAGGGCTATGGGGTTCGCCGGATTCTGGGTTTTCTGCGGGGGCGTTTGCGTTTCACATGGTGGTGGTTGCGGCGTGCTTTTCCGGTGAGGTTTGCTGATTGGTTCACTGACGCGTATGTTCAGGGTGATGCTTTGGGGTTGGTGGGGGGTCGGGGGTTTGATTAGTGTTTTGGTGTGATGTCGATGGATTTGGGGGGGAGGGCTTCTAGGGTCATTTGGGCGTTTGGGTTGTGGGTATTCCCCCTGCCCCCTGAGGGCTTCCTCGGCGGTGCGTTGTATGTGTTTGCCTGCGCTGTGCTTTTGTGTTGCTCCTTGTGTGTGTGTCCTTGTTGTGTGTGTTTTGTGTTCCTTTGCCGGATCCTGCGTGTTCCGCTTTTTTTTTTTTGTGTTTGTTTATTTGTGTGGGCGTTTTTTGTGGTGTGTATGTGTATGTATCTTTTCGTTTGTTCCACCGGTTCCTGCGTGCTCCGGTGCTGTGCTCCTGGTTATGTGGGCTTCTGCCTTGTGTGTGTGGCCCTTTTGGGTACTCTTATCCGTCATGCTTCATGTAATTTTTCCCTTGTGTTATTTCCATTTTTTTTTTTTTTTTTTTTATGCCGCTGGCTTATTATGTGTAGCTGCTCTGTGTGAGCCTTTGTGATCTCTGTGTTACTCATGTGGATCTTGTGTTATGCATGATTGGATTTCTTTTTTATGTGGTATTCTTGTACAAAAAAAAAAAAAAAAAAATATAGGAGAAAGTCTTCATGCTCTTGCGTTTGTTCTGTATAATGTTTGTTGTCTTAAGAGTTCTTTGGGTTCTTTACTGTGTACTTTGTCAGGCTTTGTATCTTTTTTATTGTGTATATTGTACTTTAAAAAAAAAAAAAAAAAAAAAAAAAACTTATTCGCCTCGGTATGGAGACTTACGTGCCGCCACTGCGGAGGAAGGAGTCGGCAGGGCTGACATTCACCTGTAAAGTGGATATTGGAGTCATCAGCAATACGCTGTTTGATGTAATGAAAGTGAAAGTGGACGATCTCGTTGGTTTGCAGATCATTCGCGAGGACAGAGTGGTGGTGACGTTCGCCGAGAATGGCTTGTTTCGGCAGTTTATCGAACAGTATGAGGATCGGGAGGTGCGGCTGAACAACGGTCGGGGCTCTGTGAGGGTGGCAAATTTGAGTATGGAGTACACATACATATCGATTAAAAATGCTCCGATTGAAATGTCGGGGGATCTTCTCCGTCGGGCGCTTGCCAGGTATGAGCGTGTCGACTTTATTCGTGTGTGTAGGCACATGTCTGGAGCCGTCAAGGGACTCATGAATGGTTACAGGACGGCAAAAATGGTCCTTTGTGGAAATGTGCCTTCCTCTCTATCGATTGCTGGCTATACGGTCGGCTTCTTCTACCAGGGGCAAACTCGGACATGTTTCAAGTGTTGTCATGTTGGCCATATAGCTGCTGCCTGCACCACTAGGATGGACGACCGGGTTAACCTGTTTAATGTAAATGATTTTCCTCCTTTGCACGAGCAAGAAGATCTATAAGTTTTGAGCAGTGCCCCTTGTATGGGAAAGGATGCAGTGGTGGATGGCGCCAATCTGGGTTCTGCGAGTGTTGCTTCAGTGGTTTCTCCTGGTGGGGATGACGTCCGTACTGCTGTGGTGTCTCCCGGACGGGCTGGTGGGGGATGTTGATCTCCCTGCGTGCCCGTGCAGACCGGCTCCGAAGGCAAGTGTGCTGCGGTGACTAACAGTTTTGGTGAGTAGGTAGATGCAGTGGTGGGCATTTCATGGGTGGATGGGTGCTCCAGTGCTGAGTCGATTGATGTGCGTCGGAACTCTCAGCAAGTGATCCGCGATGGTGTTGATGCGCTCGGCCTGCTGCTCGAACAACTGAGGTGGTGGCGGAAGTGCATATGGAGGATGTACATGATCCTAGTCGCGGTTCTGGACGACGTGAGGCAGATTGCCTGTTGCCTGTTGGCGCTGGGCAGCACAGCCTGAAGCGACGGAAATTTGGAGGTTCTCTTCAGAATATCCTAGATGCAAGGAGGTTGGAAGACGGCACCTCCCTTCCTTGACGGCTGTGCAGTGTGATCCTATGGTTCCGTCCGACTCGGATATTTTGCCTTCTGGTGGGGGCGTGTCTGTGTTGTATGCTGGAGTCCCTAAAATTCATGGGAGTGGTCCACCACCTGGTGGTACACAGAATGTGGATTGGTGGGATATTGTGAAAGGCGTCCAGGAAGAGTCGATAGGGGGCGATTTGGTGGCAAGGCTCCAGAAGAGTTCTCTGGGTAAGCTTGCCAATGTGGCTCCCACTCCAGTAGTTTTGGGGGATGGGATTGAGGGTTCTTCTGTTGGGTGCGATGCTCCCATGGGATGTAGTGCTAGTGTTGTGTGAGTGTGGTCTTCTCTGTTTATTTTTCTCAATGGATGTGTGGATGAAATGTGCGACATTGAACGTTAATGGGTTGAATTGCCGTTTGAAGCAACGTCAGCTGGTGTTGGTGGCCCTCTATCATAAGTTGGATGTTATGTTTATTCAGGAGCATAATGTTAAGTGTATGGACCAAATGGAGGTGTTGTTGGATTATTTCGAGGTGTTGCTGAACCCTCCTGTGTTGTCAAAGGGTGGCACGATGATATTGTTGGCGAAGAAGGCGAGTATGGGGATAGTGAGTTCGGAAATGGATGACTGTGGTAATGTAATTTTGGCGCATGTGTCGTTTATGGGTTCTGTGTTTCCCTTGCTGAATGTGTATGCGCCCTCAGGGACGCATAGGCGAGCTGAGAGGGAGGAGTTGTTCTCGGACGGATTGCTTTATTTTTTACGGAATGACACGAGAAGGATGATTTTTGGTGGTGACTTTAATTGTGTAATCTCAATCCGGGACTGTAGCACTCGTGCTCAGGCGTTTCTCTCTCTCCTGCTTTAGTTAGGACGTTGCAGTCTATACACTTCGTGATACCTGTTTCCTGGCGGGTGGTGTTCCGGCTTATGCCTCTGTTAGTAGGGATTATGGCTCTCGCATTGATCGCGTGTATGTGCACAAACCTTATGGTCAGTTCTGCTCCGGGGCCACTGTTTCGGTGTGTTTTTCGGACCATACTATGGTGGTGGTGGGCGTTGTTGTCAATGATCAGATGCGGTTCGGTAGGGGTTGGTGGATGCTAAATTGTGGTTTGCTTAGATGCCAGCTGGTGGTGGAGGAATTTGGTGTGGTGTGGAGAGCGCTGGTGATGCGGAAAGTTGACTTTGTGTCTCTGCTAGATTGGTGGAACTGGTGTAAAGTGGAGTGCAAACGTTTCTTTGTTCGTTTCTCGAAGCGTCTTGTGGGGGAACGGTATGGTCTTTTGAATTTGTTGCAGGCTCGATTGCGTCAGCTTTATGGGCTCATGGACCAGGGTTTGGATACGTATGATGAGATTGTATTGCTGAAGAGACGGATAAATGGGTTGTGGGAGGAGGTGGCTCAGGGTATCCATATCCGTCTTTTGACGTCTGAGCGTTTAGAGGGTGAGAAAGTCTCTGCAAAATTATTGGGTAAGGTTAAATCTCCTAGGTCCTCTTCCGTGTTGACTGGTATTCGTAGGGTAGATGGAACGGTCCTCACTAATACTGATGGGTTGGTGTGTTATGTTCGGGAGGAGTTGGAGGGTTTGTATAGGAAGGTGGAGTGTGCTTCGGCTGATTGTGAGCATTTTCTTAGCGTTTGTCAAAATGTGTTGTCTGTTGAGGACAATGTGTCATTACTGAGCGAGTTTACTGATAAGGAGATTTGGAAGGTGGTTAAGGGGTTGGCGAATGGGAAGGCGCCAGGGTCTGATGGGTTGCCGGCGGAATTCTATAAGTGTTTATGGGGGGTGATTGGGTCGGACTTCTCAGAGGTGGTGAGGTATAGCCTGAGGCATGGTGTTATTAGTGGGTCACAGTCGTTTGGTATTATTCGCCTCCTGCCGAAATCTGGAGATGTGCAGCTGCTCTCGAATTGGAGACCGTTGTCTCTCCTGAACCAGGACTATAAAATTCTTTCAGAGTTACTGGCGAATAGGCTTTGGTTGGTTTTGGGGAAGTGTATTTCGCCGGGGCAGTTTTGTGATGTTCCAGGTAGGTCAATTGTCTACTGCAATAATTTGATGAGGGATATGATTTATTATCTTTCAGATAATGTTGTGCCATCGGCCATGGTAAATTTAGATTGGTTCAAAGCTTTTGATAGGGTGGAAATGAGTTTTGTGTTTCAGGTGATGGAGAGGGTTGGGATTGGCCCGCAGTTTGTCTCTTGGATCAGAATGCTGTATAGGGGTTGCAATAGTAGTGTTTGTATTAACGGGGTGTTGAGTGCCCCTTTTTTCCTTGGGAGGTCGGTCCGGCAAGGTTGCTTCCTTTCTATGGTCCTGTTTATTCTGTTTCAGGAAGCTCTGTATAGGGCTTTGCGGTCCCATCATTCTCTTGTGCCGCCGCGTCTCCCGAATGGTTTGCTGGTACCCGTTGTAGGGTATGCGGACGACACAACTGTGTTTGTCTCCACAGAGGAGTCAGTTCTTGTGGTGCAAGATGTACTGGCTCGGTTTCATCGGGCTACGGGGGCAGTGCTAAATCGGAGAAATCTTGTATGATTAGGCTTGGTGCCTGGGCTCCTCGGTCTTCGTGGGGGGGGGGGGTTCTTGGTTCCAGGTTGTGGACTCGATTCAGGCTCTTGGCATCCGGTGGTGTAAAACGTATGCGATGTCCTTGCAGGAGAACTGGGTGGCAGTCTCTAGAGGAGTTTTGGGTTCAATTTCATGTTTGTATGGGAAGAGTTTTGGGTTCAATTTCATGTTTGTATGGGAGGAGTTTTGGGTTCAATTTCATGTTTGTATGAGAGGAGATTGACTTTGTTTCAGAGGGGGCTGCTTCTTAACTGCAAGGTTCTATCCAAAGTTTGGTACATAGTGCATACCTTTCCGTTGAGTCGGCAGTTTGCATTGGCAATCAATAAGTTTTTTCGATACTTGTGGGGTGGGAGGGATTGTCCGATACGTAGGTCTACGCTTTGTTTACCAAAATTGCGGGGCGGGATTGGATTGTTCGATGTATACTATAAGGCGTTGGCGATATTTTTTGTCTCGTTTAGGAAGGGGCTCTTGGGGGGGGGGGACGGTGTGTTCTCTCTGGGATTATATTATTGTACGATGCGTGTAAATTTATTTCTCTGTTGCGGTTGCCTTTGTGTAGTGAGATTGCGTTTCTATCGCCTCCCTTTTATACTTGTGCAATTGATGGATGTCCTCCGGAGGCTTTGTCGTTTGGAGGGGTTCTTGTTATTTACGTGTCGGAGGGTGTATGAGGAATTGCGTCCCTTTGTCGCCCCTGCTGTGGAAGACTCGTTTCCTCTTTTTGATTGGATGGTGGTGTGGCAATCGCTCCATTTGAAGTTTCTAGCTCCGTCGCAGAGGGAATTCCTGTACCGGTATTTACATGAGTCGCTTGCGACTAACGAGCGGCTGCTGAGGTTGGGGTTTAAGGATAGTACTGGGTGTGACCTTTGTGGAGGGCTGGAGACTGCGTTTCATGTGTTTTATTTTTGCCCAGATCGGGTGAGGTTGGTGGGTTGGTTGACTGGGACGCTTGTGCGTTTTTGCGGGTCAGCGTTTCGTATTTCCCCTCTACGCTTATTGATGTTTGATGTTCAGGCTCCTTGTAAGAGGGTCCGGAATACTGTGCTTTTGGTTCTATCGGATTATCTTTATTGTGTCTGGGTTGGGAGGCGGGAGGGGTATACAGTGGATAGAACGTTGGGGTTTTTGGAAGGTCGGTTACGTTACTCGAATTGGGAATTACGTTGGTTGCTTGGGGAAGGATTGGGGGACCATTTTACTGATACTTATGTGCGTTATGGGTAGTATATGACGTGTTTTTTTTGGGGGGAGGTACTGGGATTGTAGTTTGCTTTCGCTTTGTGGGTATGCTGGACTCTGGGCTCCGTAGGTCGGTTGCCATGTGTCTGGGGTTTTCCTGGGTTTCAGGGACGTTGCTGGGTTATCATTTTGTTTTTTCCTGCTTTGTGTGGGTCGTTTTGGTTTTGTTGGGCCTCTGTTTTATTTTCCCTTCTACTGGGGTGTTTGTACGCTTGTACTGTACTCTTCAGGTGGAGGCTGTTAGTGTTCTGGGTTCAGCTTTGTTCTGCCATTGGTTGTTGGCATGTTGTCATGTGTAATGTATAGCTGTGGGATTTATCTCCATATGTGCGAGTGTGTGTGTGTGTGCTGGGATTGCGCGCGACATGACCTGTTGTCCGTGTGCCTTCCTTTCCTCTTGTGATGGGTTTGTATGACGACACTATGTGTGTCACTGCGTGGCAATATGATGGTATTGTGACTAGGTACCATACGGATGTTTGTGGTGCTATGATTTGGAACAGTTTAGGTGTGTATGGGTTTGTATGAGGTATGGTTTTCTGGATTCCTTACATGACCTGTCCCTGTGATGTGCTTCCCTGTTTTCCCAGTTTCTGGGTGGTACAAGTACTAATGTGTATATGTGTATTTTACGGGGTGCTGTGCCCCCCCCCCCCTGTTACATTGTTTCCGGTAGAGGGGACTTTGTTACATAGTTAACTAGTTTTATCAACTGGTTTTATTAATGCTTTCTCCGGGTTCTGAGTGTAATGTATGTGTGTTACAGGTTGGATTCTTGGGTCCTTTTATTATGCCCTGCCATAATACATATGTGGCCTTTGAAATAAAATGTGTTCCATTTTACTTGAGTGGGTACCTTATCATTTATGCATTTATTGTTACCTTCATACTATTCATGTCCTAGGTTTGGGTGGTGTGAGATAGCTCTGTATTGCTAGGGTGTGTATGTATATTTATTTTTATGACTACTATATAAAGAAAAATATATATATATATATTTTTGGCTGTTACGTGTTGTAACTGAACTGTGTGCTTTAAAACTGCATAATTTGCTTTGTATTCATTTACGCTGTATTACATTCTTAATTTATTATTGTCATTTTTGTATATTGCTTTTCTTTCTGTTTTAGTTTCTCAAATACGTTTTTGTAATTAGTCCCTGTTTTTGTATTATGTGTCCGGCCTTTTGGTCTGTATGACTTTTGTGTGTTGTGTAGTGGGGCGTTTTGGAAAATGTTTTATTAGGTTAAATGCTACTAATGTTTTCAAGTGTTTTATGGGTTTTGTACATGGTTAAGTGGATGGATATATGCTTTCCCCTTGTGTTGTGTTCATTTATGTTCCCCATCATATGCCTTTATTCATCAGTACAGAAATTTTCCTTCTGTGCTGAGGGACGGGTTGTTTAATCACCTATTTTTGTGTTAGTTGTTTCAATTTTTTCATGAGTCATGTGTGTGCTATCTATCTCACTGTGTACTGTTGCTTTGGTAACTGTTTTTTATATTGTATTTATGTGTTTTATAAATAAAAGAAAAAACTACTGAGTACGCAGGGAGGGCACTAGGGTTTGCTAGCTTGAATTGTTAAAAGGAGGGCTTTGAAAGTTTCCCAGGACGTGAAATGAACATTCTAATCTCCAGGGTTTTGTGACCCGACATTGAATTTGGCCTGATTATTGTAGTTACGGGAATATTGATACTCCCTTGGATGTTATGTGCCATGGCAAGACTGACCATGAGAGCTATGAGGTGGGGATGCCCTTTGCCGATCCCTGCAATCCGCAGTGTGGTGGCCAACTTGTTTATGATACTTGCAATAGTCTATAGTTATTAGAATGACGAGAAGACTGAGAAAATTGTCTGGGGTGGGTGATAATTTAGGTGCGGACCCACATTCCTTTGCCAGGTGGTTAATAGTACCACAATACCAACATGAGGCAGTGGTTGCTCGTGAACTATAACGTCCCAACAACTTATGAACAGGAGAATTTGACTGCAGGCTATGACCATTGGTGCGGCTCTGCGACCAAGCATTTTGTGAGTTAGTGGAAAGAGTGCGCTGAGAGCTTGTTACTACATTTACAGTATCGGAGGGTGGCAACAATTGAGCATTTCGGGGAGTCAACTTATCTGCATCATTATTTATGGCCTCAAACACTTCCCCAATTTCGTGTTGAGATCCAAAATTTTGTTGTTCTAGGATAGGCTTAGTGTGCTCTGGGGCAAAATGCATTAAAGTCCCAAATGCTATAATTTTGGCCATTGCTACTTGGGTCAGTGATTTGTTTTATCCACCCCATGATGAACTCAACATAACAGACTCTAAGGCATGCAAATAATGATCTAGATTGCTAGTAAAGGCATTATATGATTGATCCGGCTGCATGGTGGTATTGGTACTTTTCTTAACTAACCTATATGGGTCGAGGTCTCCTTTGTTAACAAACGTCGACAGAAAAATTTAGCCATTGTTAGCCTCCATGACTGGAGGCTAACAATGGCTTTTTCATCAACAGATGACCTAACAATTGCCAATTGCCAATTACTTGGCAATTGTTAGGTCATCTGTTCGCGGTGCAGCATCATTAGAAGGTTCCGAAAAATGAGCTTTGATCTTTTTTTCAAGTATGCTAAACCATGATTCCAGTAAGCGAGATTATCCAACAAAAGTGGAATAGCCACCCCCCTGTGCGGAGTGCTTGACATTAATATAAGCAACTGCTCCATTTGAGTCAGAAGGAGTTGCAACAGTGGTAGGCATTGTCACTAAGGTAGAGTGCACTTGGGAACGCAAATTATAACTAGACACATTAGACATAAGAATAGAATGTAAAAAAAAAAAAAAACTCAAAATGTCAAACTAGGCTCAAAGAAATAAATGCCAAGAATAAAAATTGTCATTTTAGTTAAGCAAAACAAATTAAATGGGAATGGGAATCAGCAAAATTGTAAATTAAATGTGCAATCTGGTATGAACATGACTTGAAACTGGAGTTATGTACTTAACTGAACCAGGCTAAGTACAACAAATTAGATTATAAAACTCGAAGGTGTAATTGCAAATTTCAAGTAAATAATTCAAATAGTATCCAACACTCAACATGTGGCACAATAAGATGCTTAATAATTAACACAATACAGAAAAATGAATGCAAAAGAATCAATATGTAATGCAGGACATGTGGGCAATAATGCATCAAGAATTTAAAACGAAAATTTCCTTTCTGTAAAAGTTTAAATGAAATACTGTTAAAATATTCGGTGGCTACACCTCAGCTTCCTCAAACAGGATGTAAAGAGTGTTACCTGTAATTAGGGAAAGGATTTGAGTAGTCATAATTAATTTTAAATAGGTTTGTCATTAAGGTAATGAGATATTGGAGCGAGTATAAACATTACTCGCTACAGAACTCTCCCTGCCAGGGAATGAAAGAAATGTAATGCAACAAAAATACGAGGCTGTTGTTCCCTGGGTCGTTGTGGAGCATGTAGTCCGTTACCAAATCATGAAGGCAGTGTGTGGACAAGCTCGGTGTAGCAGAAGACGAGAAAAATCTGCATGATTGTTGCGTCCTTGGGTCTCTGGTGGAGCATTTAGATCCGGGGAGGATGGGCTCGGGCACCAGGACCATAGGAGGTAATGTAGGCACGTAGTTAGGACAATGAGGAAATCACTGTTAGAGCTGAATTGTTCTGAAGGCGACGATCAAGAGTCGGAAACGCAAGCTATAGTTCGTGTTTTGCACAAGGAAGGTGCTTGAGTCGACATCGTAGCAGAATGCAGTCAACGTGGTAGATAAATCTGATGAAAGAACAGCTGTCGTGGGAGTCCCTGCAGAACAGGCAGTACCCTGGCAGCGACGGAGAGTCGTCAGGGCAGGCTGTAGATCCCACATGATGTAGTTGCTTGTGAAGTTATCAGATGAGTAAGTAAAGTTCGCGGTGCAGCAAGCTGTAGTTGATGAAAATGCAGAGATGATCGCGGTGAAAATCATTGCTGTGGCGAGTTTGCAGGCAGAGTTCCATGACAGGTGGCCGTGGTCCACAGCATGCGGCAGCAGTAGAGGTCCAGTGAGGGTCCATGTTGTAGTCCGTCGTGACTGGGTATCGTCGAAACTCTCTGGGGTCACTAATATAACACACGATTATGTTACGTTGTTTGGTGATAAGATACACGGTGTTTAGTGGGTTTTCATATTTATTTACTACTGTTGGATACAGCAGTGTCGTAGACGTTGAGACGGAGCTTGGAGCAGAGCAGAGAGCTGAGTGATGGAGCTCTATGTGGGAGAGCGTTGTAGCTCGATGCTGTCCTAGTCTGCTGTCTGTTCTGTGTCGAAGCTGTAGCATCTTGGGGTCGATTAGAACTGCATACGACGAGTGCTACATTCTTGACTGTGGAAATTGTACTGTCTGCTATTCGTAATTCGCTTGCTTATATTCGGTGACTACACCTCAGCTTCCTCCAACAAGATGCAAAAAGGGATTTTACAATTCCTTTGACCTTTTTCTTCAAATTAAAGAATAGTTATTTTAGGTATGAAATGATATACAGATGATATATTGTCTATTTTCAGTATCTGTCTGACTGTCTGTTTGTCTAACTGTCTGACACACACTCACTCACTCTCTCTCTCTCCAACCCACTCTGGCACAAGACAGCACATACATGATCTATTGCTTATAGTCAATATTTTGCTTATGAATTAGTACATATGTGGTATATGCACAGTTATATTTTTTCAAGGCCCAAACTCTTCCTCATGTACCAATTTACGTCTCCCAGAACGCGTCCATCGCCGTAGACAGCAGAATAGTCGTGATTGGTTTAATTATAATGAAAATTGTAGTTTTACGGTCCCACATGGGTTGTGAAATTGACCTGCTATTGTCCATGCTCGTAGAATATTACAGATCAGCTACATCCTATTGAAGGCTCCTAGTTTTGTTTTGAGAAATATTAGTTGTTGTTAGTAAATTATAATAAGTACTATAATTTATTACATAAAATGAAAGTGCTTCACCAATCAACATTATATACAATAGTTTCTGCTTTAAAAATATTTAAAGAATGTATTGTAGGAACATCAACAGAAAACGATGTTACGTTGGAATGTCTATGGGGTAAACTACTGCAAACAGGATGGAATAGTGCCTACTACCTTCTGTAGGATGGGTATAAGGTCCACTTACACCTGTTCAAATTCAAAAATTAAAATGTTTATTCAGGTAAAGTACATACATGCAAGGAGTGATACAAATATTGCTGAATTTATAGATAGAGCTAGTACATACAATGCCTAAAGCCACTATTACGCAAAGCGTTTCAGGCAGGAAAAAACACTAAAGACTAAAACTTAATACTAATTGAGATTAAAGTATAAAATGTGTTGAGAAAATATAAAAATAAAAAAGGGGGAACATGGTAGAAAAACAACAAAAATAAAATTTGGTCGACAAACAGCATTGTTTAAAAATAATAGACATGGGTTGACATTATAGGGGGTAAGGTAGGTTACAGGAGTTAATTAGGTAGTGCTTAGTTTTTATCTTAAACTGGTTGAGAGAGGTACAGTCTTTAACATGATTGGGAAGGTCATTCCACATTCTGGGTCCCTTGATTTGTAGAGCATTTCTAGTTTGATTAAGTCGTACTCTTGGAATATCAAAAAGGTATTTGTTTCTGGTGTAGTGCTCATAGGTTCTGTTACAACCTTCAATGAAGTTTTTTAGGTCAGGACCCCCTCCCCGCTCAGCTCGTTGTCGCCGTGTGGGGGCTTAGTGGGCGGCTGCTGGAGTGTGATGCTCCTTGGGACAGTCCTCTGTCCTTTTCTAGCCTTGTGCTCCTGCTGCCGTCCTCTCCAATTCTGCTGGGCATCTTTTCCTTTTCCTTCTGTTTCGTTTTTCTCCCCCCTCTTCTCCTATCTGCTTGCCGTTTCCTGCTGACCTTTTGCTCGTTCTAGTTCTTCCCTTGGACTTCTTCTGTTTTGACGCCCGGGTGCTGGAGGAGGCATACTCTTGCACCCGTAGAACTGCAAGTACCCGACGTCGAGAGCGAGGGGAACCTTTTATTGTCAATCCCCCTTTCGTCACTGAACCCGATCTCGACGGTCTGTCGGTTTCTTAAGGTGGCGTTTGTGGGGCGTATACTCACGACGCACCCCTAGGAGGCCCAGGCAATATCGGCGATAGCTTCTTGTTGGGTGTCCTGCCTCTAATTGTGGCTCCATGGTGGGTGTGGGGGCACATTCGTGAATGAATTCTTCTTTTCGTAATAATGATAACCCCTGTTTCGGCTGCTTCTGGTTTACCTTCTCAGGCTCGTGGGGTGGGCGACCAAGCCCCCGAGTCGGTCCGTATTGGAAGACCAATAGCCTCTGTAGCCTCCGCTGCATTGGGCCCCGACCTTGCTCCTCCTTTGGCCTCTCTGACTCCTTCCCCTGGCTCCCCTCCCTCTTCTGTGGTTGGGTCGAGCCCCAAGCCCCCGGTGGTGACTACCTCGTCCCCTGGCGCGGCTCCTTCTCTAGTTGTAACTACTGCGCCTTTTAACCCCTCTCTCTCTGGGGGTTCTCACCGCCGTCCTCGTCACGGCCGCCCTCGCTCGATTCCTTCCAGTTCTGCTACCTATCAAGCCTTGTTTGGTCCCGCTTCGTGGGCCAAATATTTTTATCTCCTCCCTCTTGATTCTGCGCCTCCTGACGATTTCTCCCTCCATCGACATCTCGTTGATTCCGTGGATGCCTCCATTACTTGCAACCCCACTCGTCCTCGGTACGCGTGTCGTTGCTGCTCCTTCTCAGGATGCTGCTTCCCGCTTGGCTGCCTTATCCTGCCTTGGCGAGACCCCCGTTCGGGTCTCGAGAACGCTCAGTTGAATGCCAGTGTTGGCACTATTTTGCTCCCGCCCCATGTTGCGACCGGTGTTCGGGACCTGCGCGGACTGCCACGACGATATTCGACATATTCTTGCTGCCCAGGGCCATTCTATTCTCCAGGTGGGACACGTTTACTCGTCCCCCTCGTGGTAGTCGCCGTCAAACCCTCCGGGTTGTGAAGATTACCTTTGATGGTAGGACCCTTCCACCCTCTGTCATTCTTGAGGGTGCCAGGTGCTCTGTCCAGGAGTACATTCCTTCTCCTCGGCTCTGCAACAAGTGCTGGAGGTTTGGGCATGGTGCCCTCCGCTGCTCGCGGGACTGTCTCTCTCTGTCCTTTGTGTGGTGGGCGAAGGTCACTCTAAGTCGGAGTGCACTTCTCCCCAGGCTCGTTGCCTCAACTGCGGTGAGGCCATCCTGCCTTCTCCGTGCGTGTGTCCATTACAAGCTTGAGGCAGCCGTCCTCAACTTGAAGCACCGGGGAGCGTTTATTCTTTTCCTGAGGCAGACGCCAGGTTCGCCGGCTCCCACCTTATGCTAATATCTCTTATGCTCGCGTGTGTGCGCTCTTCCTCTCCTCGTCCTTCCCTCCTTCCTCAGACTCTCAACCGTTTCCGGGCCTTGGACCCTGATGCGCCCACTGCCCCCTCCTCTGTTCCTTTGGGTTCTCTCCCGAAGGATCCTCCTCCTGGTCCTCTGTCTGGGGTTCCCCTTCCTCTACCCAGTCTGTCGTGTCTCCTGTGTCTTCTTCCTCGTCTCCCTCCGTTCCTCCTTCCCATCCTTCCCCTCCGTCTCTTGACTCTCCCCGCCGCCTGTCGGTGCGGGCTGATGTCCATCGCTCTCCAAACGGCCGTCATGTGTGCTCTCGTTCAGCTTCTCCTGTTGAGACGCTAGAATCCGTTGCCAGTACGTGGTTGCTGAACACCTGTCTCTTACGTCAGAAGCGTAAACCTGGCTTCTCCTTCCTCCTCCCCGGCGGGTAAGAAGGTTCGCTTTCTTCCTTGGCCCCTACTTCTGCCTCTCTCGCTCCTTCCCCTCCCATTTCGTGGTTGCGCCCCCTGTTCCTGCTATGGAGGTTTCTTTAGCCCCCGCTTCCCTCTCAGTTGCTGCCCTTGCTGAGGTTCGCTCCCCTCTTTCTACCCCTCCTCTTCCTGCTGCTGTCCTTGCCTGCTCCTCTCCGTTGTCTCCTCCTCATCCTCCTCCTCCTCCTCCTTCTCCGGACCCCGAGCCCGCCCACCTTTGATCTGTTCTCCCGTTTCCTTCCCTCCGTCTTTGCTCAGTTTAACCCATGCCCCCTAACCCTGACTTTGCTGACCCTGATCCCGACCCTGATATTCTTTAACGTGGCTCTGTTGCTCTTTCGCTTTGTTTCTTCCTTGTTCTCTGTTTTTGTCCTTTCTCTTCTCGTCGTTGTCCATTCTTCAATGGAACGTTCGAGGTTATTTACGCCAATTTCCTCGAACTCCAACTTCTGATTTCGCGGTTTTCGCCCTTTGTGTCTGTCTCCAGGAGCCGATGCTTGGTGCTCGTCCTGGTCGCTTTCGTGGCTATTCCTTTCTCTCCCCCCCCCAGCTGTTGCTGGGGCTTCTAATTCTTCTGCTCTTTGATTCGTGCTGATGTTCCCTTTGTCCTTTACTTTTTCCTTCACCTCTCCATTGTTCTGCTGCTCGTGTCTTTGTGGGAAATGGTACACAGTTTGTTCCATTTATCTCCCCCGAGTGTCCCGCTTCTCTTCCTGATTTGAACACCTCCTAGACTCCTTGCCGGAGCCTGTGCTCCTGCTGGGTGACTTCAATTGTCGTCATTCTCTTTGGGGTGACGTTCTGACGAATACCCGGGGTCGCCTCCTTGAGCCGTTTCTCCTCTCTTCTTCCCTGTCTCTTCTGAATTCTGGTGAGCCCACTCATTTGGACTCTCGGACTCGCACCCTTTCTTGTCTTGATCTTTCTCTCTGCTCTTCTTCTCTTTACTTAGATTTCACGTGGCAGGTTCTTGATGACCTCCATGGAAGTGATCATTTCCCCATCCTTGTTTCCTTTTTCTCTTTTCGCCCTTCTCTCTTTCCCTAGGTGGCAGTTTGCTAAGGCGACTGGACCCTATTTACCCTCAGTGCTGCTCTCTCTGACCTCTCCCTTCTGCCTCTCTCTCGCACTCTCCTCCTTTTTCATAACACTGTCTTCAACGCTGCCCTCCGCTCTATTCCTCGCTCTTCCTCTCTGGGTCCATGGAAGTGCGTTCCCTGGTGGAATGCGGACTGTGCTCGGGCTGTCCGCTGTAAGCGTGGAGCCTGGAAGAGGCACCGCCGTAGGCAGACGACCGATTCTTTTCTTTTCTTTCGGAAAGCGAGTGCAGTGGCCCGTAGGGCCATCCGTACGGCTAACGTGAATGTTGGGCATCTTATGTCTCAACAATTACGTCCGAAACCCCTCTGGCCCAGATCTGGAAGCGTATCCGCAAGATAGCGGGTAAGTTCGTTCCCGATGTTTCACCGGTCCTTCACCTCCATGATACTCTTGTGGCGGACCCGTTGCAGGTCGCTTCCGAACTGGGTTCCCACTTTTCGTCTGTTAGCTCTGGTCTTCATCTTCCCCAATCTTTCCTTCTTCGTAAACCTGTCCTTGAGTCTCGTCCTTTAGATTTCTGCACTCATCTTCAGCTTCCCTATAATGATCCCTTCTCTCTCTCTGAACTTCGTCTGCCCAGGCCCTCTGCGGTTTACGGCGCGGGCTCCGATGGTATTCATTATGAGATGCTTCGCTATCTCCCTCCGAGCACGTCTCAGTATTTACTGAGTCTGTATAATCGGATCTGGGAGTCGTCGTCAGTCCCTGAGGACTGGCTCGATGCCGTTGTCCTCCCTGTTCGCAAACCGGGGTCTCTGGGTACTTCCCCTAAGGACTTTCGCCCTATTGCTCTCACAAGTTGTGTCTGCAAACTCTTTGAACGTATGGTTAACGTTCGTCTGATGTGGTTCCTGGAACACCATCCCTCCTCTCCCCTTCTCAATTTGGTTTCCGCAAGTGCCACAGCACGACAGATGTCCTGGTGAACTTGGAGGTCTATATTCGTACTGCTTTTGCTGCGAAGACCTCCGTTGTTGCCGTCCTTTTTGACCTGGAAAAGGCTTACGACACTACTTGGCGTTATCATATCCTATTCAACTTCATTCTTTTGGCCTTCGTGGTCATCTCCCTCTCTTTCTCCGCAGCTTCCTCTCTCGTCGTTCCTTTCGGGTGCGCCTTGGTACCGCTCTCTCTCCCTCTTTTCAGCAATACGAAGGTGTGCCCCAGGGTAGTGTTCTGAGCACTACTCTTTTTCTGGTTGCCCTCAATGGTCTTCTTTCCTCTCTTCCTTCTGGTGTCTTCTCCGCTCTTATGTCGATGATCTTACCCTTTTTGTCAGGGTGATGATTCGCCTCTCCTTCAACGCCGGCTTCAACTTGCAATTGATGCCGTGTCGTATTGGGCCACAGATCATGGCTTCAAGTTCTCTACTTCTAAGACTTGTGCCATGACTTTTACGCGGAAACGGGTTGTTCTTCGTCCCTCTTTGTCACTTTATGGTCATCCCCTTGAATACAAAGATTCCGCGAACTTTTGGGGTTATTCCTTGACACTCGTTTGTCTTGGTCTCCCCATATCTCTTACCTCCGTGTTGAGTGCTCTAAGGCCCTTACCCTCCTTCGGTCTTGTCCCATACTTCTTGGGGGCAGATAGGCGCACTCTCCTTGCTTTACATTCCTCTCTCGTCCTGTCTAGCTCGATTATGGTTTCCCTGCTTACTCGTCTGCTTCTCTTCTACTCTTCGCCGTTTGATGCTTTGCACCATACTGGGTTGCGCCTCAGTTCTGGTGCCTTTCGTTCGACTCCCATCCTTAGCTTGTATGTTGACACTGGCTTCCTGTCTCTCCAGGACCGCTGTGATCGCTACTGTCTTCGCTCTCTTGCGCGGTCCTTGCAACATCCTTCCTCTCGCCTCTGTCGTGCTTTAAATTTTACCCTCCTGCGGTTCCTGTTCCTCTTCACCACCTCCCTCTTTCTGTCCGGTTATCTCGCTAACAGGATTCTCTTTCCGTTCGTATTTCTGATGTTTCTCCTCGTGTTGTTCCTTCTTTGCCCCCGTGGAGGGTCCCTCTTCCGCGGTTTTGTACATCCTTGACCCATATCACTAAAGCTTTTACCCCTCCTACGGTTCTAAAACGCCTTTTCCGAGCACTTTTCTTCTCACTCCCGCTCCGTTTCTGTCTTCACCGATGGGTCTAAGTCAGCGGACGTGTTGGCTACTCTGTTGTTTTTCCTGATCGCCACTTATATGTGTCGCTTGCCTCCGGAGACTAGCATCTTTACAGCGGAACTTTATGCTATTCTCTATGCTCTTCGTCCTCCTGCTTTCTCGTTGTCAGTCTTCCTTTGTAGTTGTTGTGACTCTCGTAGTGCCCTCATGGCTCTCGGGTCCTTTAATCCGGTTCATCCAGTAGTTTGTCGAGATCCAGCATTGGCTGTTTCTCGTTCACAGTAAATTTAAGTCGGTTGAGTTTTGTTGGGTTCCCAGCCATATTGGTGTGTCTTTAAATGAGCGTGCAGATGCTGCCGCCAAGGAAGCTGTCCGTTCTTGTCCCATCTCTCATAAAGGCATTCCGTATTCCGACTTTTACCCGGTTATCCATTCCTCAGTCCTTACCCGTTGGCAGGCTTCTTGGTTGTCTGTTACTGGTAACAAGCTACGTACTCTTAAATGTTGTGTTTCCTCGTGGCCGTCCTCCTTCCACCGTAACCGGCGGTGGGAAACAGCTCTGGCGAGGTTGCGTATTGGCCATACTCGCTTAACCCATGGTCACTTGATGGAGCGCCGCCCTGCTCCTTATTGTCCTAGTTGCATTGTCCCTCTTACGGTCGTGCATGTCCTCTTGAATGTCCTGACTTCCAGGATGAGCGTGTCTTGCTTTCCGACCGCCCCTCGCGGTCACCTGTCCCTCGATAGAATTCTGGTGACTCGGATACTTTTGATATCGTTTCGCCTTATGCGTTTGTGTTCTCGTATTGGCATCCTTGGTGATATTTAGCGCCCTCTGATTATTTTGCGTATTTGATGGTGCTACTTAGCCTTCCCGGTTTCGTGCCTTCTTTTGATAATTACTTACTTACTTCTCCTATCTGCTTGCTGTTTCCTGCCGACCTTTTGCTCGTTCTGGTTCTTCCCTTGGACTTCTTCTATTTTGACGCCCTGGTGCTTGAGAAGGCATACTCTTGCACCGTAGAACTGTAGTACCCGACGTCGAGAGCGAGGGGAACCTTTTATTGTCAATCCCCCTTTCGTCACTGAACCCGATCTCGACGGACTGTCGGTTTCTTAAGGTGGCGTTTGTGGGGCGTATACTCACGACGCACCCCTAGGAGGCCCCGGCAAGATCGGCGATAGCTCTTGTTGGGTGTCCTGCCTCTAATTGTGGCTCCATGGTGGGTGTGGGGGCACATTCGTGAATGAATTCTTCTTTTCGTAATGATGATAACCCCTGTTTCGGCTGCTTCTGATTTACCTTCTCAGGCTCGTGGGGTGGGCGACCAAGCCCCCGAGTCGGTCCGTATTGGAAGACCGGGCTCTGTAGCCTCCGCTGCATTGGGCCCCGACCTTGCTCCTCCTTTGGCCTCTCTGATTCCTTCCCCTGGCTCCCCTCCCTCTTGTGGTTGGGTCGAGCCCCAAGCCCCCGGTGGTGACTACCTCGTCCCCTGGCGCGGCTCCTTCTCTAGTTGTAACTACTGCGCCTTTTAACCCCTCTCTCTCTGGGGGTTCTCACCGCCGTCCTCGTCACGGCCGCCCTCGCTCGATTCCTTCCAGTTCTGCTACCTATCAAGCCTTGTTTGGTCCCGCTTCGTGGGCCAAATATTTTGATCTCCTCCCTCTTGATTCTGCGCCTCCTGACGATTTCTCCCTCCATCGACATCTCGTTGATTCCGTGGATGCCTCCATTACTTTCAACCCCACTCGTCTCGGTACGCGTGTCGTTGCTGCTCCTTCTCAGGATGCTGCTTCCCGCTTGGCTGCCTTATCCTGCCTTGGCGAGACCCCGTTCGGGTCTCGAAGAACGCTCAGTTGAATGCCAGTGTTGGCACTATTTTGCTCCCGCCCCATGTTGCGACCGGTGTTCGGGACCTGCGCGAATGCCACGACGATATTCGACATATCCTTGCTGCCCAGGGCCATTCTATTCTCCAGGTGGACACGTTTACTCGTCCCCCTCGTGGTAGTCGCCGTCAAACCCTCCGGGTTGTGAAGATTACCTTTGATGGTAGGACCTACCACCCTCTGTCATTCTTGAGGGTGCCAGGTGCTCTGTCCAGGAGTACATTCCTTCTCCTCGGCTCTGCAACAAGTGCTGGAGGTTTGGGCATGGTGCCCTCCGCTGCTCCGGGACTGTCTCTCTCTGTCCTTTGTGTGGTGGCGAAGGTCACTCTAAGTCGGAGTGCACTTCTCCCCAGGCTCGTTGCCTCAACTGCGGTGAGGCCCATCCTGCCTTCTCCCGTGCGTGTGTCCATTACAACTTGAGGCAGCCGTCCTCAACTTGAAGCACCGGGAGCGTTTATCTTTTCCTGAGGCGAGACGCCAGGTTCGCCGGCTCCTGCCTTATGCTAATATCTCTTATGCTCGCGTGTTGCGCTCTTCCTCTCCTCGTCCTTCCCGCCTTCCTCAGACTCAACCGTTTCCGGGCCTTGGACCCTGATGCGCCCACTGCCCCCTCCTCTGTTCCTTTGGGTTCTCTCCCGAAGGATCCTCCTCCTGGTCCTCTGTCTGGGGTTCCCCTTCCTTCTACCCGGTCTGTCGTGTCTCCTGTGTCTTCTTCCTCGTCTCCCTCCGTTCCTCCTTCCCATCCTTCCCTCCGTCTCTTGACTCTCCCCGCCGCCTGTCGGTGCGGGCTGATGTCCATCGCTCTCCAAACGGCCGTCATGTGTGCTCTCGTTCAGCTTCTCCTGTTGAGACGCTAGAATCCGTTGCCCATACGTGGTTGCTGGAACACCTGTCTCTTTACGTCAGAAGCGTAAACCTGGCTTCTCCTTCCTCCTCCCGGCGGGTAAGAAGGTTTCGCTTTCTTCCTTGGCCCCTACTTCTGCCTCTCTCGCTCCTTCCCCTCCCATTTCGGTGGTTGCGCCCCCTGTTCCTGCTATGGAGGTTTCTTTAGCCCCGCTTCCCTCTCAGTTGCTGCCCTTGCTGAGGTTCGCTCCCCTCTTTCTACCCCTCCTCTTCCTGCTGCTGTCCTTGCCTGCTCCTCTCCGTTGTCTCCTCCTCATCCTCCTCCTCCTCCTCCTTCTCCGGACCCCGCCCGCCCACCTCTGATCTGTTCTCCCGTTTCCTTCCCTCCGTCTTTGCTCAGTTTACCCATGCCCCCTAACCCTGACTTTGCTGACCCTGATCCCGACCCTGATATTCTTTAACGTGCTCTGTTGCTCTTTCGCCTTTGTTTCTTCCTTGTTCTCTGTTTTTGTCCTTTCTCTTCTCGTCGTTGTCCATTCTTCAATGGAACGTTCGAGGTTATTACGCCAATTTCCTCGAACTCCAACTTCTGATTTCGCGGTTTTCGCCCCTTTGTGTCTGTCTCCAGGAGCCGATGCTTGGTGCTCGTCCTGGTCGTTTTCGTGGCTATTCCTTTCTCTCCCCCCCCCCAGCTGTTGCTGGGGCTTCTAATTCTTCTGCTCTCTTGATTCGTACTGATCTTCCCTTTGTTCCTTTACTTTTTCCTTGCCTCTCCATTGTTCTGCTGCTCGTATCTTTGTAGGGAAATGGTACACAGTTTGTTCCATTTATCTCCCCCCGAGTGTCCCGCTTTCTCTTCCTGATTTGAGACACCTCCTAGACTCCTTGCCGGAGCCTGTGCTCCTGCTGGGTGACTTCAATTGTCGTCATTCTCTTTGGGGTGACGTTCTGACGAATACCCGGGGTCGCCTCCTTGAGCCGTTTCTCCTCTCTTCTTCCCTGTCTCTTCTGAATTCTGGTGAGCCCACTCATTTGGACTCTCGGACTCGCACCCTTTCTTGTCTTGATCTTTCTCTCTGCTCTTCTTCTCTTTACTTAGATTTCACGTGGCAGGTTCTGATGACCTCCATGGAAGTGATCATTTCCCCATCCTTGTTTCCTTTTTCTCTTTTCGCCCTTTTCTCTCTTTCCCTAGGTGGCAGTTTGCTAAGGCGGACTGGACCCTATTTACCCTCAGTGCTGCTCTCTCTGACCTCTCCCTTCTGCCTCTCTCTCGCGCTCTCCTCCTTTTTCATGACACTGTCTTCAACGCTGCCCTCCGCTCTATTCCTCGCTCTTCCTCTCGGGGTCCACGGAAGTGCG
The DNA here is from genome assembly GCF_040958095.1 of Procambarus clarkii. Lineage (NCBI taxonomy): Eukaryota > Metazoa > Arthropoda > Malacostraca > Decapoda > Cambaridae > Procambarus > Procambarus clarkii. Next base: position 31,494,051 of record NC_091151.1, read on the forward strand.
TTCCCTGGTGGAATGCGGACTGTGCTAGGGCTGTCCGCTGTAAGCGTGGAGCCTGGAAGAGGCACCGCCGTAGGCAGACGACCGATTCTTTTCTTTTCTTTCGGAAAGCGAGTGCAGTGGCCCGTAGGGCCATCCGTACGGCTAAACGTGAATGTTGGGCATCTTATGTCTCAACAATTACGTCCGAAACCCCTCTGGCCCAGATCTGGAAGCGTATCCGCAAGATTGCGGGTAAGTTCGTTCCCGATGTTTCACCGGTCCTTCACCTCCATGATACTCTTGTGGCGGACCCGTTGCAGGTCGCTTCCGAACTGGGTTCCCACTTTTCGTCTGTTAGCTCTGGTCTTCATCTTCCCAATCTTTCCTTCTTCGTAAACCTGTCCTTGAGTCTCGTCCTTAGATTTCTGCACTCATCTTCAGCTTCCCTATAATGATCCCTTCTCTCTCTCTGAACTTCGTTCTGCCCTGGCCCTCTGCGGTTCTACGGCGGCGGGCTCCGATGGTATTCATTATGAGATGCTTCGCTATCTCCCTCCGAGCACGTCTCAGTATTTACTGAGTCTGTATAATCGGATCTGGGAGTCGTCGTCAGTCCCTGAGGACTGGCTCGATGCCGTTGTCCTCCCTGTTCGCAAACCGGGGTCTCTGGGTACTTCCCCTAAGGACTTTCGCCCTATTGCTCTCACAAGTTGTGTCTGCAAACTCTTTGAACGTATGGTTAACGTTCGTATGATGTGGTTCCTGGAACACCATCACTCCTCTCCCCTTCTCAATTTGGTTTCCGCAAGTGCCGCAGCACGACAGATGTCCTGGTGAACTTAGAGGTCTATATTCGTACTGCTTTTGCTGCGAAGACCTCCGTTGTTGCCGTCCTTTTTGACCTGGAAAAGGCTTACGACACTACTTGGCGTTATCATATCCTATCTCAACTTCATTCTTTTGGCCTTCGTGGTCATCTCCCTCTCTTTCTCCGCAGCTTCCTCTCTCGTCGTTCCTTTCGGGTGCGCCTTGGTACCGCTCTCTCTCCCTCTTTTCAGCAATACGAAGGTGTGCCCCAGGTAGTGTTCTGAGCACTACTCTTTTTCTGGTTGCCCTCAATGGTCTTCTTTCCTCTCTTCCTTCTGGTGTCTTCTCCGCTTTATGTCGATGATCTTACCCTTTGTTGTCAGGGTGATGATTCGCCTCTCCTTCAACGCCGGCTTCAACTTGCTATTGATGCCGTGTCGTATTGGGCCACAGATCATGGCTTCAAGTTCTCTACTTCTAAGAC
>NC_091151.1:31495820-31605820 GCF_040958095.1 Procambarus clarkii
GTTGTTTTTTATTATTATTATTATTATTTTTATTATTATTATTATTATTATTATTATTATTATTATTATTATTATTATTATTATTGTTATTATTATTATTATTATTTTCGTTTTGTGTTGGTGCCTCTCCGTGTGTGTTTGTGGTGCTGGTAGCCTTGTTCTGAATATTTCATGTTTTGGTGTGGTATTTCTGTATTGTATTCCGCTGTGTTTTAATTTGCTTGTTGTGATTTGTTTGTAATTATTGTTGTTTTGTGGTCGGCCCTTCAGGTCGGCGTTTTTGTGTTTAGTACATTTGTTCCTGTCTGTTTTTACACATTTGTGCTTTGTTATTTTTTTCTGTTCTATGTTGTTATTGTTTACTTTTATTGTACTTATAAGCATGCTTGCAAGTAAAAAAAATAAAAAAATAACTGACAAGTCCAGTACTCTGACCAAATGGCTACCCAACTGTTAAAAGTCATTGGTAGCCTAGGCTATTTCTTCCAATAACCAAACAGCGAGTGTTGTTGCCCGCCTGGCTGCGTGCTGACGTGGCCGTTTTGCCATGGGGGGCCTGGCCTCCTGTGTTGCGGGTAAATTCCGTGGGACTGGAATTCACGTGTAAGGCTGGTTATCCGGCCGTTGAGTTAGTTATGTGTGACATGCTTCGTGTCCCGGTGGACGCTGTGTATGGCGTTGAGCTTGTTACGGCCCACCGGGTGATTGTCAAGTTCGTGGGGGAGGAGGAGTATCGGGACTTCCTCCGGCGGAACGAGGGGCGTTCATTGCAGTTGCCGGATGGCGCCGGCTCCGTTACGATCTCGGACCGAAGTGGTGCCCTGACATATGTCAGTGTGCACAGTGCGCCCCTGGAGTTCCCTGAAGACCTTCTCCGGCGCTTCTTCGGGAGGTATGGTGCAGTCATCAGTGTGCGGGTGAACAAGCTGTCCTCGGGGAAGTATGCTGGGAAGCAGACGAACGTCCGTACATTAGGTATGCGCCTGCGGTCGGATATCCCATCTTCTGTCCGGCTGCTGGGCTACTACGTTCGGGTGTATTATGCCCGGCAGCCCCGTACTTGTTTCCGGTGTGGCCAGTTGGGGCATCAGGCTGCCGGGTGCTCTGAGACACCTGCTGCGCCCGTTAACTTATTCCGGGAGGAGGATTTCCCGCCGCTCCCTCAGGGCGTGGATTCCGGAGATGAAGTGGAGCAGGTCCCAGTCGCTGCTGATGCGGCCCCTCCTGCGTCACCCGACATGCCCCCGGTGCTTGTTGCCCCTCAGCCGAGTGCGTCTGCGTCTTCCTCGACTCCTGCTGCTGTGCCTGGTCCTGCGCCCTCGCCAGGTGTTCCGGCTGTTGGGTGTTGGGGGTGCTGCGGAGCATCCTGTTGTGTGCGGCCCGGTTCCCCATGTGGTTGAGGCTGCTGAAGTACTGCCACGGGCGTTGGTTCGCCCGGTTCGTGAGGGCCGTGGTTCTGGGTCCGCCTCCGGCTGTGAGGATGTGCGGCCAGTGCCCAAGCGTTCTAGGCGCTCTTCTACTGCTTGGGCTGATATGGAGGACTACGACGCAGGTGGAGCTTCGGGAGATGGTGTGGCGGTTCCAGGTGCCTCGTGCTCTACGACGCTGGTGGTGGCTGATGTTCAAGTGTCAGCTGTTGACGATGATTGTGCGTCTAATTTACCTCCTGTTCTTTCTCCTGCAGAAGGTTCTCCGCAGTGGGAGGTGGTTGCTCCTACAGGAGTGGATGGTGTGGATCCTGGTGCGAGCCGAGGCATCAAGCTGGTGCTGAAAAAGGATGCCAAGCGTGGGGGGTCCCAGCAGGTGCAACGTTCAGTGGTTGCCGAGGAGCCCTGTGAGGCAGCTGAGGAGGCTCCCAGTGTGCTGCCCATTGCCCAGCCTCTTGGGAAGGAGCCTCTCCCTCTCATCTTGGCCTCCGGAGTGGCGATGGGTGCTGACCATCCGTTGCATTTTGAAATTGTTGACCGTGTGCGTCCTGCTCCGTGGTGCCCTTCTACCATCTGGATTCGTTGGGCTAGGTGTTTTATTGTGGGTGTGCCAGAGTTAATGCCCGATCCTCGTACGCTCAATAGTGACCATGTTTCGGAGGACATTATGTTACTTTGGGAAGCGTACTGTATTCGCTTCCCGGCGGAAGAGTGGCCGGACAAGTATGAGATCTTTTCGTAGTCTGTGTGCTTGCTGTGTGTTTTATTTTTCTTTTGTTTTCTTGTGTTTTTGATGTTGGCCCTTCAGGCCGGTGTTTAGTGACTTGTGTTTCTGCCTGATTTTTTATTGTAATTGGCCTCGCCTTTTGTTACGGGGCGTTAATGTATTGATTTTCTGTTGCTTTACCTGTTGCCTCTTGTTGTATGTTTTGTTTTTTGGAGGTGTTGTTTTGTACTGTGATTGCTGGATTGCCATTGTATTCTGTTTTATGCTTTGATGTATGCTGTATTCTTCATGTTTTTCTTGTGTATGTGTTTTGTTGTGCTCGGCTGTCGGCCCTTCTGGCCGGTGGTCTATTGTTTTCCTTTATGTATTCTGTATTTTTATTGTATTTAATTTGCATGCTCTGCATGTAAAAAAAAAAAAAAAAAAAAAAAAAAAAAAAAATAACCAAACAGCAACACCAACAGTTGATGGTGTTGAATACTGTTGGTGTCATTGTCAACAGTTGCAATATTGAGACCAACAGACCATTCAGTCAAAGGTTCTAACCTTAGACTAACAGGTGTAATGAATACTAACAAGTCCAGTGCCCTGACCAAATGGCTTCAAAGTGCAATCTGATTAAAGACACAAAACAAAGTTGAAAGGAGTATATACAATGCATTATACAGTAATAATAGGACACATGGGGTGGAGTTACCAGAATGATAACTGCAGAATGCACTTAATTATAGATTCTGCGAATGTCAACACCTAGTTCACCAAGAGCACTATTCAACTCTGGCTTTGACTGAAGGTCAGGAACAGATGAAATTGCATGTGACCATCTGTCATCTAAGTAGTTAATCTCATTAACATCTAGCCAATGGATGTGTGGTGAGTGCACAGTTGAGACTAAAGGTCAAGATCTAAGATTATAGGTGCTGGCATGGGGTAGCTCGACGTCAAGTGGTCTGTCAACCACAGTTGGTGGTGTCCAATAGAAGAATCTGTCTGGGTAGTGTCATTGTCATTTTCTGCATCAGTCTTGTTACCATTCATTTCAGTAACTAATGTGGTCTAAATGTTCGTTTATAAACTGCCTTGTTAACAAATTCTTAAGTTTGTACTTGTTACCATTGATCAGCTCTATCAACTTATATGGACCAAAAATTTCTTAGTTAATTGTATATAGGGCCAGACCTGTGTTGGTTAAGTACCCTAACTACAGATCCGACAGTTATCTTATTGGGCTTAGCTTGTTCATTCCTTGCTCTGGTAAACTCCACTGTTGCCATAGATACCTGTTCTCGTATTTTCTTGAAAACTAGTTGCATTTGTTATGCTTTATTTGAACAAAATCATCTAGGTTATAAAGGAGCAGGGGTACATTGATCAATTCATTAGGGAGGATCTTATCTGTACCATAAAGTATAACAATAGGAGTGTTTCCTGTAGAGGCACTAATTGAAGAATTTATGGCACACTGATTTAAGGGTATGAACTCATCCCAATTACTGTTATCAAAATTCAACATGACTCTCAAGGCATCTAACACTTTCCTTTTAGTACGCTCTGCTAACTCATTACTTGCTGAATGATATGGCATGATGCTACATTTTTAATGTTTTAGAATTCACACAAACTACTTAAGACACTATTACTGAACTCGGGAACATTTTCTGAGAGGATTATTTTTAGCATACTATATCTACAAATTATCTGGTCATGTAATGCACTAGTTATAGTTTCTGTTGTTTTGTTCGGGATAGGAACTAATTCGCAATACCGTGAAACATTGTCAACCATTACAAACAAGTGTTTATTCCCTTTTTCAGTTTCTGCAAAATTTGTCAACAAATCTATTGATTCTCGTTCCCAAGGGCTTTAATCGCTAGGTACACATGAATTGGGTTAGGTCCTGCGATGTTTTGTGTTTTAAGCAGGTTAAATATCTGTCAACATAATATGCAATCTCTTTAGCCATTTTGGGCCAAAAAATACTTCATTCGACTTTGCTGGAGTGAACAATCTTTTTCTGGATGTGCACTTGCAGGAGTATTTTTGATAATCTTTAACACAGTTGGTACCGAGACAGCTGGAACGACTAAGTGACAACACTTCCTTGGGGGTATCCCTAGCTTTATTACTCAACACAGTAAATTGTCTAACATCACTAGTTCTTTCAATGGTACTGTTTCAATGGTACTGGGGGTTTGTGAATCTGATGAGTATCTTGCTTAGTCAAAAACTTAATGGCCGGTGCCCATGGGGTCTTTGTTCTGTCTCTACTACTGTAGTGTCTAATGCTGGGTAATTTAACTGGGTTGCAGCTTTGTGTCGAGAAAACACATCAGCTACAACTTTTAGTTTTCCTAGGATATAGCCAAATGTAGGATTAACCTCTTGAATTGTGACTAAATATCTAGCAAATTCCCCAACAGGATTCTTATTCTTGAATAAAGGAATTAATGGTTTATGATCGGTAAGAACATGAACTGGGTAACTGTAAGCTGTATGCCTTAAATGTTTAAGAGCCCATACAACTGCTAGAGCTTCCTGCTCTATTGCATTATCATTTTTCTCTTCATTAGATAATGTACGGCTGGCATACACTATTGCATGATCTCTGTGACCTTCAGTGTGAAGAAATGCAGCACCTAAGCCTACATCACTAGCATCTGTGACCAACAAAAAAGGTTTAGAAAAATCTGGGTACCTATGGACAAGTGACGAGATCAATGTTGCTTTGAGCCTTTTAAATAACTGTTCTTGGGCTTCTTCCCTAACAATGGGTTTATCGTTTCTTTGCAACTTGTAAAGTGGAGCGGCTATAATAGAGAATCCAGCAATAAATGAAAGATAAAATTCCAGAAGACCCTGTGAACTGTCTCACGGCTTCTGCATTATGAGGTGTTGGAAAATCACAGGCAGCAATAATTTTTTATTCATCCAATGTAATACCTAAAGTAATGACTATATGATCTAGGATATTAATCCTTCTCCTTTAAAAAATGAGTACTTTTATTTTTAAATTTGTTTCTGTGAGCTTTGCAAGTACTTTCTCAAGATTCTGGAAGTGAGTCTGAACTTCTTGCGACATGATTATAAGATCATCAACATACACCAGAAGAGTACTACCTATTAATCTACAAAATAGATTCGTCATGAGCCTTGAAAATGTTATTGGGCTGCTTCACAAACCAAATGGTATTCTCTTGAAATGAAAATGACCATTAGGGGTACTGAAGGCTGTCAACTGTTGACTCTCCTCATCGAGTGGAATTTGCCAGAATCCCTGCAACAAATCTAATGGTGAAAATACTTAGTTTCGGCCTATGCTTTGCAACAAATAATTTCAGACTGGAAGTGGGAAATGATTGGGTATGGTTACTTGTCAAGCTTCTGATAGTCGATTACCGGTCTCCATGTCCCATCTCGTTTTGGTACAAGATTCAATGGAGCATTCCATGACGAACTGCTCGATTCATTTACATAATCCTGTAATATTTCCTCTATGAGTCTATAAGCTTCTGCTCTCTGAGAATGTGGTAAACGGTATGCTGGAACATAAATTGGTGTTGTTCTTGCTCAAGGGGAATTTTATGTGTAATAAGAGGAGTGAGACCAAACTTTTCTCCAGGTAGAGCTATGACTGTTTTATTGTTTAAAATTTCCAAAAGCTGAACCACGAAGTCAAGGAAATCCATAGGACTGAGGTGTTGCGCTTGCACCTCTGGCTGAGCTCCCGTGGTTGCGTGGTGACTGCCGGCCAGGTCGGACGTTCCTGAGGTCTCTCCGCTTCTGGCTAGTGTTTACGTTGGGTGATGCTTGTTTGCCCTGCTGGTGGTGGTTTGCCACTGACAGGGTGACGTTTGCTTAGCCATGGGGACGTCTCGCCCTCCAATGACGAGGACGCTGTCAGCTGGTCTGGCGTTTACGGTGCCGATGGACCATCCATTGGTTGGTGTCGCCCTGGTGGACGTGCTGCATGTGGAGCTGTCGGACCTGGTGGGCATCCAGCTGCTACAGGGCCACCGTGCTGTAGTCAAGTTCCGCCTCCAGGCTGCCTTTCAGGCGTTTCTCGAGCGGTGTGAGGGGCGTGTTTACCCTCTCCCTGATACTGTTGGCTCCATTAAGGTAGTGAATCTCAGTGTCACCTTGACGTCTGTGACGGTGCATGGTGCCCCCTTCGAATTTCAGGACGACTTTTTAACCTCCTGTTTCGAACGGTTTGGGGCTGTGTTAAGTGTTCGATGGAATAAGGTCGTTGCCGGGCACTGTGTTGGTATGCTTGACGGCTCCCGCACCCTGACGATGTCGCTGAAGTGTGGTGTACCGTCGTCGATGTCCGTGTTGGTTACACGCTCCGCTGCCAGTACCGGGGTCAACCGCGCACCTGTTATCGGTGTGGTCACGAGGGTCATCTGGCTGCGGCGTGCGACGTGGGAGCAACTGGTCGGGTGCATGTTCTTCTTGCGGAGGATTTTCCGCCCCTGTTGCGTTCGGACGGTGTGGGTGCTGTGCCTGAGGCACCTGACTGCCTGTCTGCTGCTCGCCTGTTGAGGCGAGTTCTCTGGCCCGTGCGACACGTCAGGTGACTGCTGTGGCCCCTGGGGTTGTTGAGCCGGTGTGTGAGGGTGGGGCGTCGCCTGCGCTGCGTGTAGTGCAGGGTGTCCCGGTGGAGGTTCATGTCCCACCCCCGCCTGTAGATGTGGTAACGGCTCCCGGGGACGCGGGTTCTGCTGTTTTGGAGGGGGTGCTTCGGCAAGGTGAGGTGCCTGCCGTGCCTGTGTGTGTTAACGACTGTAGTTCTGCTCTTTCCATTCCTTTGCAGAAGCGTGCACGTCGGTGTTCTGAGGCTGTTTCGTGGATGATGTAGACAGTGTGGGTGATGTGGCCTCTGTGGACTCTTCGGACGGTGCGGATGTGGCCTGTGTGGATGTAAAGATGGTGGCCGTGCCTGCGGAGGGGCCTGCTGGGCGTGGTGTGGTGCGGCCTGTCTCGAAGCGTTCGCGGCGGGCTCGGAGTGTGTCTCCCCTTCGTGGTGTGCCTTGGGAGGAGGTGGGGGAGTATGGTGCTCAGCTGGCGTCCCCCGCCGTGGATGATGGTGCTGTGCGGGGCTCCGAAGTTGCTACCTGTGTCCCCCTTCCTGTGTCACCTGCTGTTGGATCCCCACAGTGGGGGGTTGTCCCTGATGATCGGGACCTCGTCGTGATGTTGCGGAAAGATGTGCACCGGGGGCCTCGGCTCCTGTGCCCTGTGGTGGGGTCGCTGCCGCGCCTGCATCCCTGCTGTTCCCCCTCCTTCATTGCCCCGGTCTGGTGGTTGCCTAGTCCCGTCTGCTGGGGTCGTGCCCTGTGAGGGTCCGGCGTTGGGCCCTTATTGGGATGCCCGGGTGCTTCCGATCTCATGGTGCTCGTCCACTATCTGGGTATCGTCTGAGAAGGTGTTTGTTTATAGGGTGCCGGATAGGATGTCTCAGCCGAGGTACTGCCTGATGGCCGGCTGCCCGCCGACCTGTGGGTGATTTGGGAAGCGTACTGCTTGCGCTTTCCGATACGCAAGTTTCCGGAGAAGTATTAGTTCCCATCTTGCGCACATGGCTACGCCGTGCCTGGATCAGCTGCCGCCGTGACCACGACTCCCCGCCCCCCGGTGCGGGGAGTCTCCCTCTAATTCGCCTCTGTTTCGTCGCCACTCCTCTCTCTACGGCCCATCACATCTACCGCTTTTGACTTTCTTCTCCTCCTCACTATCAACGCGTCTCCTTACATCTGTCCTGGTGCAGTATCGGGAGGGTTACCCCTTCATGCAAACTGCACCTATTCTCAAGAAGAAGAAGAGCTCCCCATTCTCCTGGTGTGAGTGTGCACACGGTATGTTCCGCCGAGACATCGTCCACCACCACACACTGGTTGAATTAATGGGCAAAATCTACAACGTAGGTGCCAAACTGGAGATGGATGTCGGTAGTACTAGTGGTTAAACGTACAATATAACAGTACCGTCCTGCAGTATATGCCAGGAGGGTTCAACAAATGTACCGTTAACTTTACACATTTCACTTTCTACAATTATATCCGACAACTCAGCCCTCCCTGAATCTTAAATCTTATTCTTGTGAGAGAATGATAGTGCAGCACAGTGTCTGCAGCTTTAGAACCACTGACTTCAGAGATGGAAGCTACTAGGAAAGCAAGACAACGAAAATCCGTTAGGGCGTCTCCCTCCAGAAAGTCTCGATACTCTCCGAGCAACTACACAACTACGATGCTTCAATTGAGTGCCTGCTTTCTCGGGTATGCTACTGCGACTCGGATCTGACAACTCAATGCTACCAAGTTGACTGTCGACAAAATGAATATAATCTATTTTACTGTTGAACTCATGAACCATCTTATACATACTGCATAGCGGTATGACATGATCTTTGATTCTAATGATCCAACGATGGGGAAACAATACAATAATTTCATCAATCAAGGTGTACAAACCTAAGAGAATGTTACCAGGAAAATGAATAGTCAACAAATAGGCATGTTATAGACAACGTGATGTCATTTAACTTGAGTGGGAGGTCGATTTCTCCCTAAACAGTTACTTTATTTCCTGAAACACCCTTTAGAAAAGGTAATGGTGATTTTATTACTGAGACAGAGTGCTTACTTGCAATATCTACAAGAGCTAAAGGTTGGACAATATTTATCTTAGCACCTGTATCAACAAAGACTTTTAGTATTCTACCATGTACTAGGGTTGATACTATTGGACCATCACTTGAAATTGTATAATTCTCTGCATGTGATTCATGTTGCCTAGGTTGTTAGAGTCTGGTCTGGGTAAAATTCACTCGGATTCCGTCAATATCTAATCAATATTCTTTTTGCGTCACTGCTCTCCTGGTTTGTCGGCTGCGGGTTGTTCCGCTTTGGTGAGGGACGTGTGTCGGCTGAGCTCTGGGATGTGGTGCGGTCTTTCCGTTCCGGCAGAGTGCCTGGCTCGGATGGGCTCCTTGTGGAATTTTATGTGACTTCTGGGATGTGATTGGGGAGGCATTTTTGGAGGTGGTGCGATTTTGTTTCCTGACCTGTTCCTTACCCGCATCCCATTATGATGGGGTTGTGAGGTTGCTTCCGAAGCCAGGTGATTTGCGTTTTCTGTCGAATTGGAGGCCGATCACCCTGTTAAATGTTGATTATAAGGTTGTCTCGAAGTTGCTGGCAGGTCGGTGTCGGGATGTTATTGGTTCTGTGGTTTCGGTTGAGCAATTTTGTGGCATTCCGGGTAGGTCTTTGCTTCAGTGCAAGCTCTTTTACGTGATGTGCTTCTGTGTGCCTCTGAGCTTCGCCTACCTGCGGCGATGCTCAGCTTAGATTGGTCGAAAGCATTCGACCTTGTGTCGATGGGCTTTGTGCTGCAGGCTATGGAGAGGTTCGGGTTTCCTCCGTTGTTTCTTTCTTGGGTTCGTATGTTGTATGCCCGCTGTCATAGTCGTGTGTGCATTAATGGTTTTTTTAGTGCCCCCTTTGCCGTTCGCCGCTCGGTGCGGCAAGGGTGTCCCTTATCTATGCTCCTTTATGTTATTTTTCAGGAGCCTTTGTTTCGTGCGGTTAAGTCATGTGCTTTGGTGGTTCCTCCGAGGCTGCCTGCTGGTCTCTGTTTACCGATCTGTGTATGCTGACGATACGGTTCTGTTTGTGGCGACCGATGGCTCTGTGGTTGCGGTTCAGGACCTTGTTCGGCGTTTTGAGCTGGCCACTGGGGCCCTTGTTAATAGGGATAAGTCCTGTCTGATGGGGCTGGGGAGCTGGACCTCCCGTTCGGTGTGGGCGGGGTCGTGGTTTCCAGTGGTCAGGTCGCTTCGGGTTCTCGGAATTACTTGGTTTAGCTCGTATGCCCAATCCTTGGAGTGGAATTGGGATGCGGTGTCTCGGTCGGTTGAGGTGGCGGTTGGTTTGTTATCCTCGCGTCCATTGACGGTTTATCAGCGGGCGATTGTTGTTACTAGCAAAGTTCTTTCGAGGGTGTGGTTTTTGGCTCAGTGCTTTCCCCTGGATCGGCAGCGTGCTCATAGGTTGGAGTGCAGAGTCTATCGGTATGTGTGGTGTGGGAAGTATCATCCGGTTCGTCGCTCCTCCATGGTTTTGCGGGTGGAGGAGGGGGGTGTTGGCATCCCTGATGATTTTACCAAGGCATTGGCTTTGTTTTGGGTGTCGTTTCGTCAGTATTTGGGAGGGGGGGGCCTCGGTGCGCTTGGGATTTATTTCTGTTCTGTTCGGTTTAGCTATTTGCTTGAGTTAGGGGCTGGGTGTGAGGTCGCCTTTTGTACACCTGCTGTGTATTCGTGGGCAGTTGGGATTCTGCGGAAGCTCTGTCGTGTTCCAGGGTTTTTGTCCCTGTCGTGTCGGGGGGTTTATGGGGTTCTCCTTTGTCGTGTGAGCCATCGGGTTGAGGGTTTGTTTCCATGCTGGGATTGGGGGGGATTTGGTCGGTCTTGGGTGGGCGGCATTTGGCTCCGCAGCAGCGGGAGTTTCTCTTTCGGATGCTTGCACGAGTCCTTGCCGTTGAATGATCGTTTGTGTATGCTTGGGTTGCGTTCTTCCGCGACATGTGCACATGGTGGATTGGTTGAGACGCAGTTACATGTGTTTTATTTTTGTGAGAGGGTACAGGGTTTAGTTGCTTGGTTGCGTGATGTGATTGTGGTGTTCTGTGGGCTCGGTTTCAGGGGGATGTTTTACGGTTCCTGTTTCTTTCGTTTCCTCAGGGCTCCGGGCGGCTTCGGAACACTCTGAGTGTCTTGATTGCGGATTATGTGTTTTGCGTGTGGGTTGGGAGTTTGGAGGGCTATGGGGTTCGCCGGATTCTGGGTTTTCTGCGGAGGCGTTTGCGTTTCACATGGTGGTGGTTGCGGCGTGCTTTTCCGGTGAGGTTTGCTGATTGGTTCACTGACGCGTATGTTCAGGGTGATGCTTTGGGGTTGGTGGGGGGGTCGGGGGTTTGATTAGTGTTTTGGTGTGATGTCGATGGATTTGGGGGGAGGGCTTCTTGGGTCATTTGGGCGTTTGGGTTGTGGGTATTCCCCCTGCCCCCTGAGGGCTTCCTCGGCGGTGCGTTGTGTGTGTTTGCCTGCGCTGTGCTTTTGTGTTGCTCCTTGTGTGTGTGTCCTTGTTGTGTGTGTTTTGTGTTCTTTTGCCGGATCCTGCGTGTTTCGCTTTTTTTTTGTGTGTTTGTTTATTTGTGTGGGCGTTTTTTGTGGTGTGTATGTGTATGTATCTTTTCGTTTGTTCTACCGGTTCCTGCGTGCTCCGGTGCTGTGCTCCTGGTTATGTGGGCTTCTGCCTTGTGTGTGTGGCCCTTTGGGTACTCTTATCCGTCATGCTTCATGTAATTTTTCCCTTGTGTTATTTTCATTTTTTTTTTTTTTTTTTATGCCGCTGGCTTATTATGTGTAGCTGCTCTGTGTGAGCCTTTGTGATCTCTGTGTTACTCATGTGGATCTTGTGTTATGCATGATTGGATTTCTTTTTTATGTTGTATTCTTGTACAAAAAAAAAAAAAAAAAAAAAAAAATATAGGAGAGTCTTCATGCTCTTGCGTTTGTTCTGTATAATGTTTGTTGTCTTAAGAGTTCTTTGGGTTCTTTACTGTGTATTTTGTCAGGCTTTGTATCTTTTTTATTGTGTATATTGTACTTTAAAAAAAAAAAAAAAAAAAAAAACTTATTCGCCTCGGTATGGAGACTTACGTGCCGCCACTGCGGAGGAAGGAGTCGGCAGGGCTGACATTCACCTGTAAGTGGATATTGGAGTCATCAGCAATACGCTGTTTGATGTAATGAAAGTGAAAGTGGGCGATCTCGTTGGTTTGCAGATCATTCGCGAGGACAGAGTGGTGGTGACGTTCGCCGAGAATGGCTTGTTTCGGCAGTTTATCGAACAGTATGAGGATCGGGAGGTGCGGCTGAACAACGGTCGGGGCTCTGTGAGGGTGGCAAATTTGAGTATGGAGTACACATACATATCGATTAAAAATGCTCCGATTGAAATGTCGGGGGATCTTCTCCGTCGGGCGCTTGCCAGGTATGGGCGTGTCGACTTTATTCGTGTGTGTAGGCACATGTCTGGAGCCGTCAAGGGACTCATGAATGGTTACAGGACGGCAAAAATGGTCCTTTGTGGAAATGTGCCTTCCTCTCTATCGATTGCTGGCTATACGGTCGGCTTCTTCTACCAGGGGCAGACTCGGACATGTTTCAAGTGTTGTCATGTTGGCCATATAGCTGCTGCCTGCACCACTAGGATGGACGACCGGGTTAACCTGTTTAATGTAAATGATTTTCCTCCTTTGCACGAGCAAGAAGATCTATAAGTTTTGAGCAGTGCCCCTTGTATGGGAAAGGATGCAGTGGTGGATGGCGCCAATCTGGGTTCTGCGAGTGTTGCTTCAGTGGTTTCTCCTGGTGGGGATGACGTCCGTACTGCTGTGGTGTCTCCCGGACGGGCTGGTGGGGGATGTTGATCTCCCTGCGTGCCCGTGCAGTCCGGCTCCGAAGGCAAGTGTGCTGCGGTGACTAACAGTTTTGGTGAGTTGGTAGATGCAGTGGTGGGCATTTCATGGGTGGATGGGTGCTCCAGTGCTGAGTCGATTGGTGTGCGTCGGAACTCTCAGCAAGTGATCCGCGATGGTGTTGATGCGGCTCGGCCTGCTGCTCGAACAACTGAGGTGGTGGCGGAAGTGCATATGGAGGATGTACATGATCCTAGTCGCGGTTCTGGACGACGTGAGGCAGATTGCCTGTTGCCTGTTGGCGCTGGGCAGCACAGCCTGAAGCGACGGAAATTTGGAGGTTCTCTTCAGAATATCCTAGATGCAAGGAGGTTGGAAGACGGCACCTCCCTTCCTTGACGGCTGTGCAGTGTGATCCTATGGTTCCGTCCGATTCGAATATTTTGCCTTCTGGTGGGGGCGTGTCTGTGTTGTATGCTGGAGTCCCTAAAATTCATGGGAGTGGTCCACCACCTGGTGGTACACAGAATGTGGATTGGTGGGATATTGTGAAAGGGGTCCAGGAAGAGTCGATAGGGGGCGATTTGGTGGTAAGGCTCCAGAAGAGTTCTCTGGGTAAGCTTGCCAATGTGGCTCCCACTCCAGTAGTTTTGGGGGATGGGATTGAGGGTTCTTCTGTTGGGTGCGATGCTCGCATGGGATGTAGTGCTAGTGTTGTGTGAGTGTGGTCTTCTCTGTTTATTTTTCTCAATGGATGTGTGGATGAAATGTGCGACATTGAACGTTAATGGGTTGAATTGCCGTTTGAAGCAACGTCAGCTGGTGTTGGTGGCCCTCTATCATAAGTTGGATGTTATGTTTATTCAGGAGCATAATGTTAAGTGTATGGACCAAATGGAGGTGTTGTTGGATTATTTCGAGGTGTTGCTGAACCCTCCTGTGTTGTCAAAGGGCGGCATGATGATATTGTTGGCGAAGAAGGCGAGTATGGGGATAGTGAGTTCGGAAATGGATGACTGTGGTAATGTAATTTTGGCGCATGTGTCGTTTATGGGTTCTGTGTTTCCCTTGCTGAATGTGTATGCGCCCTCAGGGACGCATAGGCGAGCTGAGAGGGAGGAGTTGTTCTCGGACGGATTGCTTTATTTTTTACGGAATGACACGAGAAGGATGATTTTTGGTGGTGACTTTAATTGTGTAATCTCAATCCGGGACTGTAGCACTCGTGCTCAGGCGTTTCTCTCTCTCTCTCCTGCTTTAGTTAGGACGTTGCAGTCTATACACTTCGTGATACCTGTTTCCTGGCGGGTGGTGTTCCGGCTTATGCCTCTGTTAGTAGGGATTATGGCTCTCGCATTGATCGCGTGTATGTGCACAAACCTTATGGTCAGTTCTGCTCCGGGGCCACTGTTTCGGTGTGTTTCTCGGACCATAGTATGGTGGTGGTGGGCGTTGTTGTCAATGATCAGATGCGGTTCGGTAGGGGTTGGTGGATGCTAAATTGTGGTTTGCTTAGATGCCAGCTGGTGGTGGAGGAATTTGGTGTGGTGTGGAGAGCGCTGGTGATGCGGAAAGTTGACTTTGTGTCTCTGCTAGATTGGTGGAACTGGTGTAAAGTGGAGTGCAAACGTTTCTTTGTTCGTTTCTCGAAGCGTCTTGTGGGGGAACGGTATGGTCTTTTGAATTTGTTGCAGGCTCGATTGCGTCAGCTTTATGGGCTCATGGACCAGGGTTTGGATACGTATGATGAGATTGTATTGCTGAAGAGACGGATAAATGGGTTGTGGGAGGAGGTGG
Source organism: Procambarus clarkii (assembly GCF_040958095.1). Taxonomy (NCBI): domain Eukaryota; kingdom Metazoa; phylum Arthropoda; class Malacostraca; order Decapoda; family Cambaridae; genus Procambarus; species Procambarus clarkii. The sequence goes on from NC_091151.1 coordinate 31,510,260, forward strand.
CTCAGGGTATCCATATCCGTCTTTTGACGTCTGAGCGTTTAGAGGGTGAGAAAGTCTCTGCACAATTATTGGGTAAGGTTAAATCTCCTAGGTCCTCTTCCGTGTTGACTGGTATTCGTAGGGTAGATGGAACGGTCCTCACTAATACTGATGGGTTGGTGTGTTATGTTCGGGAGGAGTTGGAGGGTTTGTATAGGAAGGTGGAGTGTGCTTCGGCTGATTGTGAGCATTTTCTTAGCGTTTGTCAAAATGTGTTGTCTGTTGAGGACAATGTGTCATTACTGAGCGAGTTTACGGATAAGGAGATTTGGGAGGTGGTTAAGGGGTTGGCGAATGGGAAAGCGCCAAGGTCTGATGGGTTGCCGGCGGAATTCTATAAGTGTTTATGGGGGGTGATTGGGTCGGACTTCTCAGAGGTGGTGAGGTATAGCCTGAGGCATGGTGTTATTAGTGGGTCACAGTCGTTTGGTATTATTCGCCTCCTGCCGAAATCTGGGGATGTGCAGCTGCTCTCGAATTGGAGACCGTTGTCTCTCCTGAACCAGGACTATAAAATTCTTTCAGAGTTACTGGCGAATAGGCTTTGGTTGGTTTTGGGGAAGTGTATTTCGCTGGGGCAGTTTTGTGATGTTCCAGGTAGGTCAATTGTCTACTGCAATAATTTGATGAGGGATATGATTTATTATCTTTCAGATAATGTTGTTCCATCGGCCATGGTAAATTTAGATTGGTTCAAAGCTTTTGATAGGGTGGATATGAGTTTTGTGTTTCAGGTGATGGAGAGGGTTGGGATTGGGCCGCAGCTTGTCTCTTGGATCAGAATGCTGTATAGGGGTTGCAAGAGTAGTGTTTGTATTAACGGGGTGTTGAGTGCCCCCTTTTTCCTTGGGAGTCGGTCCGGCAAGGTTGCTTCCTTTCTATGGTCCTGTTTATTCTGTTTCAGGAAGCTCTGTATAGGGCTTTGCGGTCCCATCATTCTCTTGTGCCACCACGTCTCCCGAATGGTTTGCTGGTACCCGTTGTAGGGTATGCGGACGACACAACTGTGTTTGTCTCCACAGAGGAGTCAGTTCTTGTGGTGCAAGATGTACTGGCTCGGTTTCATCGGGCTACGGGGGCAGTGCTAAATCGGGAGAAATCTTGTATGATTAGGCTTGGTGCCTGGGCTCCTCGGTCTTCGTGGGGGGGGGTTCTTGGTTCCAGGTTGTGGACTCGATTCAGGCTCTTGGCATCCGGTGGTGTAAAACGTATGCGATGTCCTTGCAGGAGAACTGAGTGGCAGTCTCTAGAGGAGTTTTGGGTTCAATTTCATGTTTGTATGGGAGGAGTTTTGGGTTCAATTTCATGTTTGTATGAGAGGAGATTGACTTTGTTTCAGAGGGGGCTGCTTCTTAACTGCAAGGTTCTATCCAAAGTTTGGTACATAGTGCATACCTTTCCGTTGAGTCGGCAGTTTGCATTGGCAATCAATAAGTTTTTTTCGATACTTGTGGGGTGGGAGGGATTGTCCGATACGTAGGTCTACGCTTTGTTTACCAAAATTGCGGGGCGGGATTGGATTGTTCGATGTATACTATAAGGCGTTGGCGATATTTTTTGTCTCGTTTAGGAAGGGGCTCTTGGGGGGGGGGACGGTGTGTTCTCTCTGGGATTATATTATTGTACGATGCGTGTAAATTCTCTGTTGCGGTTGCCTTTGTGTAGTGAGATTGCGTTTCTATCGCCTCCCTTTTATACTTGTGCAATTGATGGATGTCCTCCGGAGGCTTTGTCGTTTGGAGGGGTTCTTGTTATTTACGTGTCGGAGGGTGTATGAGGAATTGCGTCCCTTTGTCGCCCCTGCTGTGGAAGACTCGTTTCCTCTTTTTGATTGGATGGTGGTGTGGCAATCGCTCCATTTGAAGTTTCTAGCTCCGTCGCAGACGGAATTCCTGTACCGGTATTTACATGAGTCGCTTGCGACTAACGAGCGGCTGCTGAGGTTAGGGTTTAAGGATAGTACTGGGTGTGACCTTTGTGGAGGGCTGGAGACTGCGTTTCATGTGTTTTATTTTTGCCCAGATCGGGTGAGGTTGGTGGGTTGGTTGACTGGGACGCTTGTGCGTTTTTGCGGGTCAGCGTTTCGTATTTCCCCTCTACGCTTATTGATGTTTGATGTTCAGGCTCCTTGTAAGAGGGTCCGCAATACTGTGCTTTTGGTTCTATCGGATTATCTTTATTGTGTCTGGGTTGGGAGGCGGGAGGGGTATACAGTGGATAGAACGTTGGGGTTTTTGGAAGGTCGGTTACGTTACTCGAATTGGGAATTACGTTGGTTGCTTGGGGAAGGATTGGGGGACCATTTTACTGATACTTATGTGCGTTATGGGTAGTATATGACGTGTTTTTTTGGGGGGAGGTACTGGGATTGTAGTTTGCTTTCGCTTTGTGGGTATGCTGGACTCTGGGCTCCGTAGGTCGGTTGCCATGTGTCTGGGGTTTTCCTGGGTTTCAGGGACGTTGCTGGGTTATCATTTCGTTTTTTCCTGCTTTGTGTGGGTCGTTTTGGTTTTGTTGGGCCTCTGTTTTATTTTCCCTTCTACTGGGGTGTTTGTACGCTTGTACTATACTCTTCAGGTGGAGGGTGTTAGTGTTCTGCCATTGGTTGTTGGCATGTTGTCATGTGTAATGTATAGCTGTGGGATTTATCTCCATATGTGCGAGTGTGTGTGTGTGTGCTGGGATTGCGCGCGACATGACCTGTTGTCCGTGTGCCTTCCTTTCCTCTTGTGATGGGTTTGTATGACGACACTATGTGTGTCACTGCGTGGCAATATGATGGTATTGTGACTAGGTACCATACGGATGTTTGTGGTGCTATGATTTGGAACAGTTTAGGTGTGTATGGGTTTGTATGAGGTATGGTTTTCTGGATTCCTTACATGACCTGTCCCTGTGATGTGCTTCCCTGTTTTCCCAGTTTCTGGGTGGTACAGGTACTAATGTGTATATGTGTATTTTACGGGGTGCTGTGCCCCTCCCCCCCCCTTGTTACATTGTTTCCGGTAGAGGGGACTTTGTTACATAGTTAACTAGTTTTATCAACTGGTTTTATTAATGCTTTCTCCGGGTTCTGAGTGTAATGTATGTGTGTTACATGTTGGATTCTTGGGTCCTTTTATTATGCCCTGCCATAATACATATGTGGCCTTTGAAATAAAATGTGTTCCATTTTACTTGAGTGGGTACCTTATCATTTGTGCATTTATTGTTACCTTTATACTATTCATGTCCTAGGTTTGGGTGGTGTGAGATAGCTCTGTATTGCTAGGGTGTGTATGTATATTTATTTTTATGACTACTTTATAAAGAAAAATATATATATATATTTTTGGCTGTTACGTGTTGTAACTGAACTGTGTGCTTTAAAACTGCATAATTTGCTTTGTATTCATTTACGCTGTATTACATTCTTAATTTATTATTGTCATTTTTGTATATTGCTTTTCTTTCTGTTTTAGTTTCTCAAATACGTTTTTGTAATTAGTCCTTGTTTTTGTATTATGTGTCCGGCCTTTTGGTCTGTATGACTTTTGTGTGTTGTGTAGTGGGGCGTTTTGGGAAATGTTTTTATTAGGTTAAATGCTACTAATGTTTTCAAGTGTTTTATGGGTTTTGTACATGGTTAAGTGGATGGATATATGCTTTCCCCTTGTGTTGTGTTCATTTATGTTCCCCATCATATGCCTTTATTCATCAGTACTGAAATTTTCCTTCTGTGCTGAGGGACGGGTTGTTTAATCACCTATTTTTGTGTTAGTTGTTTCAATTTTTTCATGAGTCATGTGTGTGCTATCTATCTCACTGTGTACTGTTGCTTTGGTAACTGTTTTTATATTGTATTTATGTGTTTTATAAATAAAAGAAAAAACTACTGAGTACGCAGGGAGGGCACTAGGGTTTGCTAGCTTGAATTGTTAAAAGGAGGGCTTTGAAAGTTTCCCAGGACGTGAAATGAACATTCTAATCTCCAGGGTTTTGTGACCCGACATTGAATTTGGCCTGATTATTGTAGTTACGGGAATATTGATACTCCCTTGGATGTTATGTGCCATGGCAAGACTGACCATGAGAGCTATGAGGTGGGGATGCCCTTTGCCGATCCCTGCAATCCGCAGTGTGGTGGCCAACTTGTTTATGATACTTGCAATAGTCTATAGTTATTAGAATGACGAGAAGACTGAGAAAATTGTCTGGGGTGGGTGATAATTTAGGTGCGGACCCACATTCCTTTGCCAGGTGGTTAATAGTACCACAATGCCAACATGAGGCAGTGGTTGCTCGTGAACTATAACGTCCCAATAACTTATGAACAGGAGAATTTGACTGCAGGCTATGACCATTGGTGCGGTTCTGCGACCAAGTATTTTGTGAGTTAGTGGAAAGAGTGCGCTGAGAGCTTGTTACTACATTTACAGTATCGGAGGGTGGCAACAATTGAGCATTTCGGGGAGTCAGCTTATCTGCATCATTATTTATGGCCTCAAACACTTCCCCAATTTCGTGTTGAGATCCAAAATTTTGTTGTTCTAGGATAGGTTTAGTGTGCTCTGGGGCAAAATGCATTAAAGTCCCAAATGCTATAATTTTGGCCATTGCTACTTGGGTCAGTGATTTGTTTTATCCACCCCATGATGAACTCAACATAACAGACTCTAAGGCATGCAAATAATGATCTAGATTGCTAGTAAAGGCATTATATGATTGATCCGGCTGCATGGTGGCATTGGTACTTTTCTTAACTAACCTATATGGGTCGAGGTCTCCTTTGTTAACAAACGTCGACAGAAAAATTTCTTAAATTCTGGCCATGACTGGAGGCTAACAATGGCTTTTTCATCAACAGATGACCTAACAATTGCCAATTGCCAATTACTTGGCAATTGTTAGGTCATCTGTTCGCGGTGCAGCATCATTAGAAGGTTCCGAAAAATGAGCTTTGATCTTTTTTTCAAGTATGCTAAACAATGATTCCAGTAAGCGAGATTATCCAACAAAAAGTGGGATAGCCACCCCCCTGTGCGGAGTGCTTGACATTAATATAAGCAACTGCTCCATTTGAGTCAGAAGGAGTTGCAACAGTGGTAGGCATTGTCACTAAGGTAGAGTGCACTTGGGAACGCAAATTATAACTAGACACATTAGACATAAGAATAGAATGTAAAAAAAAAAAAAACTCAAAATGTCAAACTAGGCTCAAAGAAGTAAATGCCAAGAATAAAAATTGTCATTTTAGTTAAGCAAAACAAATTAAATGGGAATGGGAATCAGCAAAATTGTAAATTAAATGTGCAATCTGGTATGAACATGACTTGAAACTGGAGTTATGTACTTAACTGAACCAGGCTAAGTACAACAAATTAGATTATAAAACTCGAAGGTGTAATTGCAAATTTCAAGTAAATAATTCAAATAGTATCCAACACTCAACATGTGGCACAATAAGATGCTTAATAATTAACACAATACAGAAAAATGTATGCAAAAGAATCAATATGTAATGCAGGACATGTGGGCAATAATGCATCAAGAATTTAAAACGAAAATTTCCTTTCTGTAAAAGTTTAAATGAAATACTGTTAAAATATTCGGTGGCTACACCTCAGCTTCCTCAAACAGGATGTAAAGAGTGTTACCTGTAATTAGGGAAAGGATTTGAGTAGTCATAATTAATTTTAAATAGGTTTGTCATTAAGGTAATGAGATATTGGAGCGAGTATAAACATTACTCGCTACAGAACTCCCCTGCCAGGGAATGAAAGAAAGGTAATGCAACAAAAATACGAGGCTGTTGTTCCCTGGGTCGTTGTGGAGCATGTAGCCCGTTACCAAATCATGAAGGCAGTGTGTGGACAAGCTCGGTGTAGCAGAAGACGAGAAAAATCTGCATGATTGTTGCGTCCTTGGGTCTCTGGTGGAGCATTTAGATCCGGGGAGGATGGGCTCGGGCACCAGGACCATAGGAGGTAATGTAGGCACGTAGTTAGGACAATGAGGAAATCACTGTTAGAGCTGAATTGTTCTGAAGGCGACGATCAAGAGTCGGAAACGCAAGCTATAGTTCGTGTTTTGCACAAGGAAGGTGCTTGAGTCGACATCGTAGCAGAATGCAGTCAACGTGGTAGATAAATCTGATGAAAGAACAGCTGTCGTGGGAGTCCCTGCAGAACAGGCAGTACCCTGGCAGCGACGGAGAGTCGTCAGGGCAGGCTGTAGATCCCACATGATGTAGTTGCTTGTGAAGTTATCAGATGAGTAAGTAAAGTTCGCGGTGCAGCAAGCTGTAGTTGATGAAAATGCAGAGATGATCGCGGTGAAAATCATTGCTGTGGCGAGTTTGCAGGCAGAGTTCCATGACAGGTGGCCGTGGTCCACAGCATGCGGCAGCAGTAGAGGTCCAGTGAGGGTCCATGTTGTAGTCCGTCGTGACTGGGTATCGTCGAAACTCTCTGGGGTCACTAATATAACACACGATTATGTTACGTTGTTTGGTGATAAGATACACGGTGTTTAGTGGGTTTTCATATTTATTTACTACTGTTGGATACAGCAGTGTCGTAGACGTTGAGACGGAGCTTGGAGCAGAGCAGAGAGCTGAGTGATGGAGCTCTATGTGGGAGAGCGTTGTAGCTCGATGCTGTCCTAGTCTGCTGTCTGTTCTGTGTCGAAGCTGTAGCATCTTGGGGTCGATTAGAACTGCATACAACGAGTGCTACATTCTTGACTGTGGAAATTGTACTGTCTGCTATTCGTAATTCGCTTGCTTATATTCGGTGACTACACCTCAGCTTCCTCCAACAAGATGCAAAAAGGGATTTTACAATTCCTTTGACCTTTTCCTTCAAATTAAAGAATAGTTATTTTAGGTATGAAATGATATACAGATGATATATTGTCTATTTTCAGTATCTGTCTGACTGTCTGTTTGTCTAACTGTCTGACACACACTCACTCACTCTCTCTCTCTCTCCAACCCACTCTGGCACAAGACAGCACATACATGATCTATTGCTTATAGTCAATATTTTGATTATGAATTAGTACATATGTGGTATATGCACAGTTATATTTTTTCAAGGCCCAAACTCTTCCTCATGTACCAATTTACGTCTCCCAGAACGCGTCCAATGCCGTAGACAGCAGAATAGTCGTGATTGGTTTAATTATAATGAAAATTGTAGTTTTACGGTCCCACATGGGTTGTGAAATTGACCTGCTATTGTCCATGCTCGTAGAATATTACAGATCAGCTACATCCTATTGAAGGCTCCTAGTTTTGTTTTGAGAAATATTAGTTGTTGTTAGTAAATTATAATAAGTACTATAATTTATTACATAAAATGAAAGTGCTTCACCAATCAACATTATATACAATAGTTTCTGCTTTAAAAATATTTAAAGAATGTATTGTAGGAACATCAACAGAAAACGATGTTACGTTGGAATGTCTATGGGGTAAACTACTGCAAACAGGATGGAATAGTGCCTACTACCTTCTGTAGGATGGGTATAAGGTCCACTTACACCTGTTCAAATTCAAAAATTAAAATGTTTATTCAGGTAAAGTACATACATGCAAGGAGTGATACAAATATTGCTGAATTTATAGATAGAGCTAGTACATACAATGCCTAAAGCCACTATTACGCAAAGCGTTTCAGGCAGGAAAAAACACTAAAGACTAAAACTTAATACTAATTGAGATTAAAGTATAAAATGTGTTGAGAAAATATAAAAATAAAAAAGGGGGAACATGGTAGAAAAACAGCAAAAATAAAATTTGGTCGACAAACAGCATTGTTTAAAAATAATAGACATGGGTTGACATTATAGGGGGTAAGGTAGGTTACAGGGAGTTAATTAGGTAGTGCCTAGTTTTTATCTTAAACTGGTTGAGAGAGGTACAGTCTTTAACATGATTGGGAAGTTCATTCCACATTCTGGGTCCCTTGATTTGTAGAGCATTTCTAGTTTGATTAAGTCGTACTCTTGGAATATCAAAAAGGTATTTGTTTCTGGTGTAGTGCTCATAGGTTCTGTTACAACCTTCAATGAAGTTTTTTAGGTCAGGACCCCCTCCCCGCTCAGCTCGTTGTCGCCGTGTGGGGGCTTAGTGGGCGGCTGCCGGAGTGTGATGCTCCTTGGGACAGTCCTCTGTCCTTTTCTAGCCTTGTGCTCCTGCTGCCGTCCTCTCCAATTCTGCTGGGCATCTTTTCCTTTTCCTTCTGTTTCGTTTTTCTCCCCCTCTTCTCCTATCTGCTTGCCGTTTCCTGCCGACCTTTTGCTCGTTCTGGTTCTTCCCTTGGACTTCTTCTGTTTTGACGCCCGGGTGCTGGAGGAGGCATACTCTTGCACCCGTAGAACTGCAGTACCCGACGTCGAGAGCGAGAGGAACCTTTTATTGTCAATCCCCCTTTCGTCACTGAACCCGATCTCGACGGTCTGTCGGTTTCTTAAGGTGGCGTTTGTGGGGCGTATACTCACGACGCACCCCTAGGAGGCCCCGGCAAGATCGGCGATAGCTTCTTGTTGGGTGTCCTGCCTCTAATTGTGGCTCCATGGTGGGTGTGGGGGCATATTCGTGAATGAATTCTTCTTTTCGTAATAATGATAACCCCTGTTTCGGCTGCTTCTGGTTTACCTTCTCAGGCTCGTGGGGTGGGCGACCAAGCCCCTGAGTCGGTCCGTATTGGAAGACCAATAGCCTCTGTAGCCTCCGCTGCATTGGGCCCCGACCTTGCTCCTCCTTTGGCCTCTCTGACTCCTTCCCCTGGCTCCCCTCCCTCCTCTGTGGTTGGGTCGAGCCCCAAGCCCCCGGTGGTGACTACCTCGTACCCTGGCGCGGCTCCTTCTCTAGTTGTAACTACTGCGCCTTTTAACCCCTCTCTCTCTCTGGGGGTTCTCACCGCCGTCCTCGTCACGGCCGCCCTCGCTCGATTCCTTCCAGTTCTGCTACCTATCAAGCCTTGTTTGGTCCCGCTTCGTGGGCCAAATATTTTGATCTCCTCCCTCTTGATTCTGCGCCTCCTGACGATTTCTCCCTCCATCGACATCTCGTTGATTCCGTGGATGCCTCCATTACTTTCAACCCCACTCGTCTCGGTACACGTGTCGTTGCTGCTCCTTCTCAGGATGCTGCTTCCCGCTTGGCTGCCTTATCCTGCCTTGGCGAGACCCCTGTTCGGGTCTCGAAGAACGCTCAGTTGAATGCCAGTGTTGGCACTATTTTGCTCCCGCCCCATGTTGCGACCGGTGTTCAGAACCTGCGCGACTGCCACGACGATATTCGACATATCCTTGCTGCCCAGGGCCATTCTATTCTCCAGGTGGACACGTTTACTCGTCCCCCTCGTGGTAGTCGCCGTCAACCCCTCCGGGTTGTGAAGATTACCTTTGATGGTAGGACCCTTCCACCCTCTGTCATTCTTGCTGGTGCCAGGTGCTCTGTCCAGGAGTACATTCCTTCTCCTCGGCTCTGCAACAAGTGCTGGAGGTTTGGGCATAGTGCCCTCCGCTGCTCTGGGACTGTCTCTCTCTGTCCTTTGTGTGGTGGCGAAGGTCACTCTAAGTCGGAGTGCTCTTCTCCCCAGGCTCGTTGCCTCAACTGCGATGAGGCCCATCCTGCCTTCTCCCGTGCGTGTGTTCATTACAAGCTTGAGGCAGCTGTCCTCAACTTGAAGCACCGGGAGCGTTTATCTTTTCCTGAGGCGAGACGCCAGGTTCGCCGGCTCCCGCCTTATGCTAATATCTCTTATGCTCGCGTGTTGCGCTCTTCCTCTCCTCGTCCTTCCCTCCTTCCTCAGACTCTCAACCGTTTCCGGGCCTTGGACCCTGATGCGCCCACTGCCCCCTCCTCTGTTCCTTTGGGTTCTCTCCCGAAGGATCCTCCTCCTGGTCCTCTGTCTGGGGTTCCCCTTCCCTCTACCCAGTCTGTCCTGTCTCCTGTGTCTTCTTCCTCGTCTCCCTCCGTTCCTCCTTCCCATCCTTCCCCTCCGTCTCTTGACTCTCCCCGCCGCCTGTCGGTGCGGGCTGATGTCCATCGCTCTCCAAACGGCCGTCATGTGTGCTCTCGTTCAGCTTCTCCTGTTGAGACGCTGGAATCCGTTGCCCAGTACGTGGTTGCTGGAACACCTGTCTCTTTACGTCAGCAGCGTAAACCTGGCTCCTCTCCTTCCTCCTCCCCGGCGGGTAAGAAGGTTTCGCTGTCTTCCTCGGCCCCTACTTCTGCCTCTCTCGCTCCTTCCCCCTCCCATTTCGGTGGTTGCGCCCCATGTTCCTGCTATGGAGGTTTCTTTAGCCCCCGCTTCCCTCTCAGTTGCTGCCCTTGCTGAGGTACGCTCCCCTCTTTCTACCCCTCCTCTTCCCGCTGCTGTCCTTGCCTGCTCCTCTCCGTTGTCTCCTCCTCTTCCTCCTCCTCCTCCTCCGGACCCCGCCCGCCCACCTCTGATCTGTTCTCCCGTTTCCTTCCCTCCGTCTTTGCTCAGTTTACCCATGCCCCCTAACCCTGACTTTGCTGACCCTGATCCCGACCCTGATATTCTTTAACGTGCTCTGTTGCTCTTTCGCCTTTGTTTCTTCCTTGTTCTCTGTTTTTGTCCTTTCTCTTCTCGTCGTTGTCCATTCTTCAATGGAACGTTCGAGGTTATTACGCCAATTTCCTCGAACTCCAACTTCTGATTTCGCGGTTTTCGCCCCTTTGTGTCTGTCTCCAGGAGCCGATGCTTGGTGCTCGTCCTGGTCGCTTTCGTGGCTATACCTTTCTCTCCCCCCCCCAGCTGTTGCTGGGGCTTCTAATTCTTCTGCTCTTTTGATTCGTGCTGATGTTCCCTTTGGTCCTTTACTTTTTCCTTCACCTCTCCATTGTTCTGCTGCTCGTGTCTTTGTGGGGAAATGGTACACAGTTTGTTCCATTTATCTCCCCCCGAGTGTCCCGCTCTCTCTTCCTGATTTGAAACACCTCCTAGACTCCTTGCCGGAGCCTGTGCTCCTGCTGGGTGACTTCAATTGTCGTCATTCTCTTTGGGGTGACGTTCTGACGAATACCCGGGGTCGCCTCCTTGAGCCGTTTCTCCTCTCTTCTTCCCTGTCTCTTCTGAATTCTGGTGAGCCCACTCATTTGGACTCTCGGACTCGCACCCTTTCTTGTCTTGATCTTTCTCTCTGCTCTTCTTCTCTTTACTTAGATTTCACGTGGCAGGTTCTTGATGACCTCCATGGAAGTGATCATTTCCCCATCCTTGTTTCCTTTTTCTCTTTTCGCCCTTCCCTCTCTTTCCCTAGGTGGCAGTTTGCTAAGGCAGACTGGACCCTATTTACCCTCAGTGCTGCTCTCTCTGACCTCTCCCTTCTGCCTCTCTCTCGCACTCTCCTCCTTTTTCATAACACTGTCTTCAACGCTGCCCTCCGCTCTATTCCTCGCTCTTCCTCTCGGGGTCCATGGAAGTGCGTTCCCTGGTGGAATGCGGACTGTGCTCGGGCTGTCCGCTGTAAGCGTGGAGCCTGGAAGAGGCACCGCCGTAGGCAGACGACCGATTCTTTTCTTTTCTTTCGGAAAGCGAGTGCAGTGGCCCGTAGGGCCATCCGTACGGCTACACGTGAATGTTGGGCATCTTATGTCTCAACAATTACGTCCGAAACCCCTCTGGCCCAGATCTGGAAGCGTATCCGCAAGATAGCGGGTAAGTTCGTTCCCGATGTTTCACCGGTCCTTCACCTCCATGATACTCTTGTGGCGGACCCGTTGCAGGTCGCTTCCGAACTGGGTTCCCACTTTTCGTCTGTTAGCTCTGGTCTTCATCTTCCCCAATCTTTCCTTCTTCGTAAACCTGTCCTTGAGTCTCGTCCTTTAGATTTCTGCGCTCATCTTCAGCTTCCCTATAATGATCCCTTCTCTCTCTCTGAACTTCGCTCTGCCCTGGCCCTCTGCGGTTCTACGGCAGCGGGCTCCGATGGTATTCATTATGAGATGCTTCGCTATCTCCCTCCGAGCACGTCTCAGTATTTACTGAGTCTGTATAATCGGATCTGGGAGTCGTCGTCAGTCCCTGAGGACTGGCTCGATGCCGTTGTCCTCCCTGTTCGCAAACCGGGGTCTCTGGGTACTTCCCCTAAGGACTTTCGCCCTATTGCTCTCACAAGTTGTGTCTGCAAACTCTTTGAACGTATGGTTAACGTTCGTCTGATGTGGTTCCTGGAACACCATCACCTCCTCTCCCCTTCTCAATTTGGTTTCCGCAAGTGCCGCAGCACGACAGATGTCCTGGTGAACTTGGAGGTCTATATTCGTACTGCTTTTGCTGCGAAGACCTCCGTTGTTGCCGTCCTTTTTGACCTGGAAAAGGCTTACGACACTACTTGGCGTTATCATATCCTATTTCAACTTCATTCTTTTGGCCTTCGTGGTCATCTCCCTCTCTTTCTCCGCAGCTTCCTCTCTCGTCGTTCCTTTCGGGTGCGCCTTGGTACCGCTCTCTCTCCCTCTTTTCAGCAATACGAAGGTGTGCCCCAGGGTAGTGTTCTGAGCACTACTCTTTTTCTGGTTGCCCTCAATGGTCTTCTTTCCTCTCTTCCTTCTGGTGTCTTCTCCGCTCTCTATGTCGATGATCTTACCCTTTTTTGTCAGGGTGATGATTCGCCTCTCCTTCAACGCCGGCTTCAACTTGCAATTGATGCCGTGTCGTATTGGGCCACAGATCATGGCTTCAAGTTCTCTACTTCTAAGACTTGTGCCATGACTTTTACGCGGAAACGGGTTGTTCTTCGTCCCTCTTTGTCACTTTATGGTCATCCCCTTGAATACAAAGATTCCGCGAAGCTTTTGGGGTTATTCCTTGACACTCGTTTGTCTTGGTCTCCCCATATCTCTTACCTCCGTGTTGAGTGCTCTAAGGCCCTTACCCTCCTTCGGGTCTTGTCCCATACTTCTTGGGGGGCAGATAGGCGCACTCTCCTTGCTTTACATACCTCTCTCGTCCTGTCTAAGCTCGATTATGGTTTCCCTGCTTACTCGTCTGCTTCTCCTTCTACTCTTCGCCGTCTTGATGCTTTGCACCATACTGGGTTGCGCCTCAGTTCTGGTGCCTTTCGTTCGACTCCCATCCTTAGCTTGTATGTTGACACTGGCTTCCTGTCTCTCCAGGACCGCTGTGATCGCTACTGTCTTCGCTCTCTTGCGTGGTCCTTGCAACATCCTTCCTCTCGCCTCTGTCGTGCTTTAAATTTTACCCTTCCTGCGGTTCCTGTTCCTCTTCACCACCTCCCTCTTTCTGTCCGGTTATCTCTCCTACAGGATTCTCTTTCCGTTCGTATTTCTGATGTTTCTCCTCGTGTTGTTCCTTCTTTGCCCCCGTGGAGGGTCCCTCTTCCGCGGTTTTGTACATCCTTGACCCGTATCACTAAAGCTTTTACCCCTCCTACGGTTCTAAAACGCCTTTTCTTCGAGCACTTTTCTTCTCACTCCCGCTCCGTTTCTGTCTTCACCGATGGGTCTAAGTCAGCGGACGTGTTGGCTACTCTGTTGTTTTTCCTGATCGCACTTATATGTGTCGCTTACCTCCGGAGACTAGTATCTTTACAGCGGAACTTTATGCTATTCTCTATGCTCTTCGTCTCCTGCTTTCTCGTTGTCAGTCTTCCTTTGTAGTTGTTGTTGACTCTCGTAGTGCCCTCATGGCTCTCGGGTCCTTTAATCCGGTTCATCCAGTAGTTGTCGATATCCAGCATTGGCTGTTTCTCGTTCACAGTAAATTTAAGTCGGTTGAGTTTTGTTGGGTTCCCAGCCATATTGGTGTGTCTTTAAATGAGCGTGCGGATGCTGCCGCCAAGGAAGCTGTCCGTTCTTGTCCCATCTCTCGTAAAGGCATTCCATATTCCGACTTTTACCCGGTTATCCATTCCTCAGTCCTTACCCGTTGGCAGGCTTCTTGGTTGTCTGTTACTGGTAACAAGCTACGTACTCTTAAATGTTGTGTTTCCTCGTGGCCGTCCTCCTTTCACCGTAACCGGCGGTGGGAAACAGCTCTGGCGAGGTTGCGTATTGGCCATACTCTCTTAACCCATTGTCACTTGATGGAGTGCCGCCCTGCTCCTTATTGTCCTAGTTGCATTGTCCCTCTTACGGTCGTGCATGTCCTTCTTGAATGTCCTGACTTCCAGGACGAGCGTGTGTCTTGCATTCCGACCGCCCCTCGCGGTCACCTGTCCCTCGATAGAATTCTTGGTGACTCGGATACTTTTGATATCGTTCGCCTTATGCGTTTTTGTTCTCGTATTGGCATCCTTGGTGATATTTAGCGCCCTCTTATTATTTTGCGTATTTGATGGTGCTACATAGCCTTCCCGGTTTGGTGCCTTCTTTTGATAATTACTTACTTACTTACTTCTCCTATCTGCTTGCTGTTTCCTGCCGACCTTTTGCTCGTTCTGGTTCTTCCCTTGGACTTCTTCTATTTTGACGCCCGGGTGCTTGAGAAGGCATACTCTTGCACACGTAGAACTGTAGTACCCGACGTCGAGAGCGAGGGGAACCTTTTATTGTCAATCCCCCTTTCGTCACTGAACCCGATCTCGACGGACTGTCGGTTTCTTAAGGTGGCGTTTGTGGGGCGTATACTCACGACGCACCCCTAGGAGGCCCCGGCAAGATCGGCGATAGCCTCTTGTTGGGTGTCCTCCCTCTAATTGTGGCTCCATGGTGGGTGTGGGGGCACATTCGTGAATGAATTCTTCTTTTCGTAATGATGATAACCCCTGTTTCGGCTGCTTCTGATTTACCTTCTCAGGCTCGTGGGGTGGGCGACCAAGCCCCCGAGTCGGTCCGTATTGGAAGACCGGGCTCTGTAGCCTCCGCTGCATTGGGCCCCGACCTTGCTCCTCCTTTGGCCTCTCTGATTCCTTCCCCTGGCTCCCCTCCCTCCTCTGTGGTTGGGTCGAGCCCCAAGCCCCCGGTGGTGACTACCTCGTCCCCTGGCGCGGCTCCTTCTCTAGTTGTAACTACTGCGCCTTTTAACCCCTCTCTCTCTGGGGGTTCTCACCGCCGTCCTCGTCACGGCCGCCCTCGCTCGATTCCTTCCAGTTCTGCTACCTATCAAGCCTTGTTTGGTCCCGCTTCGTGGGCCAAATATTTTGATCTCCTCCCTCTTGATTCTGCGCCTCCTGACGATTTCTCCCTCCATCGACATCTCGTTGATTCCGTGGATGCCTCCATTACTTTCAACCCCACTCGTCTCGGTACGCGTGTCGTTGCTGCTCCTTCTCAGGATGCTGCTTCCCGCTTGGCTGCCTTATCCTGCCTTGGCGAGACCCCTGTTCGGGTCTCGAAGAACGCTCAGTTGAATGCCAGTGTTGGCACTATTTTGCTCCCGCCCCATGTTGCGACCGGTGTTCGGGACCTGCGCGAATGCCACGACGATATTCGACATATCCTTGCTGCCCAGGGCCATTCTATTCTCCAGGTGGACACGTTTACTCGTCCCCCTCGTGGTAGTCGCCGTGAAACCCTCCGGGTTGTGAAGATTACCTTTGATGGTAGGACGCTTCCACCCTCTGTCATTCTTGCTGGTGCCAGGTGCTCTGTCCAGGAGTACATTCCTTCTCCTCGGCTCTGCAACAAGTGCTGGAGGTTTGGGCATGGTGCCCTCCGCTGCTCCGGGACTGTCTCTCTCTGTCCTTTGTGTGGTGGCGAAGGTCACTCTAAGTCGGAGTGCACTTCTCCCCAGGCTCGTTGCCTCAACTGCGGTGAGGCCCATCCTGCCTTCTCCCGTGCGTGTGTCCATTACAAGCTTGAGGCAGCCGTCCTCAACTTGAAGCACCGGGAGCGTTTATCTTTTCCTGAGGCGAGACGCCAGGTTCGCCGGCTCCTGCCTTATGCTAATATCTCTTATGCTCGTGTGTTGCGCTCTTCCTCTCCTCGTCCTTCCCGCCTTCCTCAGACTCACAACCGTTTCCGGGCCTTGGACCCTGATGCGCCCACTGCCCCCTCCTCTGTTCCTTTGGGTTCTCTCCCGAAGGATCCTCCTCCTGGTCCTCTGTCTGGGGTTCCCCTTCCTTCTACCCGGTCTGTCGTGTCTCCTGTGTCTTCTTCCTCGTCTCCCTCCGTTCCTCCTTCCCATCCGTCTCTTGACTCTCCCCGCCGACTGTCGGTGCGGGCTGATGTCCATCGCTCTCCAAACGGCCGTCATGTGTGCTCTCGTTCAGCTTCTCCTGTTGAGACGCCAGAATCCGTTGCCCAATACGTGGTTGCTGGAACACCTGTCTCTTTACGTCAGAAGCGTAAACCTGGCTTCTCTCCTTCCTCCTTCCCGGCGGGTAAGAAGGTTTCGCTTTCTTCCTTGGCCCCTACTTCTGCCTCTCTCGCTCCTTCCCCTCCCATTTCGGTGGTTGCGCCCCCTGTTCCTGCTATGGAGGTTTCTTTAGCTCCCGCTTCCCTCTCAGTTGCTGCCCTTGCTGAGGTTCGCTCCCCTCTTTCTACCCCTCCTCTTCCTGCTGCTGTCCTTGCCTGCTCCTCTCCGGTGTCTCCTCCTCTTCCTCCTCCTCCTCCTCCTCCTTCTCCGGACCCCGCCCGCCCACCTCTGATCTGTTCTCCCGTTTCCTTCCCTCCGTCTTTGCTCAGTTCACCCATGCCCCCTAACCCTGACTTTGCTGACCCTGATCCCGACCCTGATATTCTTTAACGTGCTCTGTTGCTCTTTCGCCTTTGTTTCTTCCTTGTTCTCTGTTTTTGTCCTTTCTCTTCTCGTCGTTGTCCATTCTTCAATGGAACGTTCGAGGTTATTACGCCAATTTCCTCGAACTCCAACTTCTGATTTCGCGGTTTTCGCCCCTTTGTGTCTGTCTCCAGGAGCCGATGCTTGGTGCTCGTCCTGGTCGTTTTCGTGGCTATTCCTTTCTCTCCCCCCCCCCCAGCTGTTGCTGGGGCTTCTAATTCTTCTGCTCTCTTGATTCGTACTGATGTTCCCTTTGTTCCTTTACTTTTTCCTTCGCCTCTCCATTGTTCTGCTGCTCGTATCTTTGTAGGGAAATGGTACACAGTTTGTTCCATTTATCTCCCCCCGAGTGTCCCGCTTTCTCTTCCTGATTTGAGACACCTCCTAGACTCCTTGCCGGAGCCTGTGCTCCTGCTGGGTGACTTCAATTGTCGTCATTCTCTTTGGGGTGACGTTCTGACGAATACCCGGGGTCGCCTCCTTGAGCCGTTTCTCCTCTCTTCTTCCCTGTCTCTTCTGAATTCTGGTGAGCCCACTCATTTGGACTCTCGGACTCGCACCCTTTCTTGTCTTGATCTTTCTCTCTGCTCTTCTTCTCTTTACTTAGATTTCACGTGGCAGGTTCTCGATGAGCTCCATGGAAGTGATCATTTCCCCATCCTTGTTTCCTTTTTCTCTTTTCGCCCTTTTCTCTCTTTCCCTAGGTGGAAATTTGCTAAGGCGGACTGGACCCTATTTACCCTCAGTGCTGCTCTCTCTGACCTCTCCCTTCTGCCTCTCTCTCGCGCTCTCCTCCTTTTTCATGACACTGTCTTCAACGCTGCCCTCCGCTCTATTCCTCGCTCTTCCTCTCGGGGTCCACGGAAGTGCGTTCCCTGGTGGAATTCGGACTGTGCTCGGGTTGTCCACTGTAAGCGTGCAGCCTGGAAGAGGCACCGCCATAGGCAGACGACCGATTCTTTTCTTTTCTTTCGGAAAGCTAGTGAGGTGGCCCGTAGGGCCATCCGTACGGCTAAACGTGAATGTTGGGCATCTTATGTCTCAACAATTACGTCCGAAACCCCTCTGGCCCAGATCTGGAAGCGTATCCGCAAGATAGCGGGTAAGTTCGTTCCCGATGTTTCACCGGTCCTTCACCTCCATGATACTCTTGTGGCGGACCCATTGCAGGTCGCTTCCGAACTGGGTTCCCACTTTTCTTCTGTTAGCTCTGGTCTTCATCTTCTCCAATCTTTCCTTCTTCGTAAACCTGTCCTTGAGTCTCGTCCTTTAGATTTCTGCACTCATCTTCAGCTTCCCTATAATGATCCCTTCTCTCTCTCTGAACTTCGCTCTGCCCTGGCCCTCTGCGGTTCTACGGCGGCGGGCTCCGATGGTATTCATTATGAGATGCTTCGCCATCTCCCTCCGAGCACGTCTCAGTATTTACTGAGTCTGTATAATCGGATCTGGGAGTCGTCGTCAGTCCCTGAGGACTGGCTCGATGCCGTTGTCCTCCCTCTTCACAAACCGGGGTCTCTGGGTACTTCCCCTAAGGACTTTCGCCCAATTGCTCTCACAAGTTGTGTCTGCAAACTCTTTGAACGTATGGTTAACGTTCGTCTGATGTGGTTCCTGGAACACCATCACTTCCTCTCCCCTTCTCAATTTGGTTTCCGCAAGTGCCGCAGCACGACAGATGTCCTGGTGAACTTGGAGGTCTATATTCGTACTGCTTTTGCTGCGAAGACTTCCGTTGTTGCCGTCCTTTTTGACCTGGAAAAGGCTTACGACACCACTTGTCGTTATCATATTCTATCTCAACTTCATTCTTTTGGCCTTCGTGGTCATCTCCCTCTCTTTCTCCGCAGCTTCCTCTCTCGTCGTTCCTTTCGGGTGCGCCTTGGTACCGCTCTCTCTCCTTCTTTTCAGCAATACGAAGGTGTGCCCCAGGGTAGTGTTCTGAGCACTACTCTTTTTCTGGTTGCCCTCAATGGTCTTCTTTCCTCTCTTCCTTCTGGTGTCTTCTCCGCTCTCTATGTCGATGATCTTACCCTTTGTTGTCAGGGTGATGATTCGCCTCTCCTTCAACGCCGGCTTCAACTTGCTATTGATGCCGTGTCGTCTTGGGCCACAGATCATGGCTTCAAGTTCTCTACTTCTAAGACTTGTGCTATGACTTTTACGAGGAAACGGGTTGTTCTTCGTCCCTCTTTGTCACTTTATGGTCATCCCCTTGAATACAAAGATTCCGCGAAGCTTTTGAGGTTATTCCTTGACACTCGTTTGTCTTGGTCTCCCCATATCTCTTACCTCCGTGTTGAGTGCTCTAAGGCCCTTACCCTCCTTCGGGTCTTGTCCCATACTTCTTTGGGGGCAGATAGGCGCACTCTCCTTGCTTTACATTCCTCTCTCGTCCTGTCTAAGCTCGATTATGGTTTCCCTGCTTACTCGTCTGCTTCTCCTACTCTTCGCCGTCTTGATGCTTTGCACCATACTGGGTTGCGCCTCAGTTCTGGTGCCTTTCGTTCGACTCCCATCCTTAGCTTGTATTTTTGACACTTGCTTCCTGTCTCTCCGGGACCGCTGTGATCGCTACTGTCTTCGCTATCTTGCGCGGTCCTTGCAACATCCTTCCTCTCGCCTCTGTCGTGCTTTACCTTTTGCCACTCCTGCGGTTATTGTTCCTCTTCACCACCTCCCTCTTTCTGTCCGGTTATCTCGCCTACAGGATTCTCTTTCCGTTCGTATTTCTGATGTTTCTCCTCGTGTTGTTCTTTCTTTGCCCCCGTGGAGGGTCCCTCTTCCGCGGTTTTGTACATCCTTGACCCGTATCACTAAAGCTTTTACCCCTCCTACGGTTCTAAAACGCCTTTTCTTCGAGCACTTTTCTTCTCACTCCCGCTCCGTTTCTGTCTTCACCGATGGGTCTAAGTCAGCGGACGGTGTTGGCTACTCTGTTGTTTTTCCTGATCGCACTTATATGTGTCGCTTACCTCTGGAGACTAGCATCTTTACAGCGGAACTTTATGCTATTCTCTATGCTCTTCGTCTCCTGCTTTCTCGTTGTCAGTCTTCCTTTGTAGTTGTTGTTGACTCTCGTAGTGCCCTCATGGCTCTCGGATACTTTAATCCGGTTCATCCAGTAGTTGTCGATATCCAGCATTGGCTGTTTCTAGTTCACAGTAAATTTAAGTCGGTTGAGTTTTGTTGGGTTCCCAGCCATATTGGTGTGTCTTTAAATGAGCGTGCGGATGCTGCCGCCAAGGAAGCTGTCCGTTCTTGTCCAATCTCTCGTAAAGGCATTCCGTATTCCGACTTTTAACCAGTTATCCATTCCTCAGTCCTTACCTGTTGGCAGGCTTCTTGGTTGTCTGTTACTGGTAACAAGCTACGTACTCTTAAATGTTGTGTTTCCTCGTGGCCGTCCTCCTTTCACCGTAACCGGCGGTGGGAAACAGCTCTCGCGAGGTTGCATATTGGCCATACTCGCTTAACCCATGGTCACTTGATGGAGCGCCGCCCTGCTCCTTATTGTCCTAGTTGCATTGTCCCTCTTACGGTCGTGCATGTCCTTCTTGAATGTCCAGACTTCCAGGACGAGCGTGTGTCTTGCTTTCCGACCGCCCCTCGCGGTCGCCTGTCCCTCGATAGAATTCTTAGTGACTCGGATACTTTTGATATCGTTCGCCTTATGCGTTTTTGTTCTCGTATTGGCATCCTTGGTGTTATTTAGCGCCCTCTGATTATTTTGCGTATTTGATGGTGCTACATAGCCTTCCCGGTTTGGTGCCTTCTTTTGATAATTACTTACTTACTTACTTACTTTAGGTCAGGAATAACAATACAGTTCAGCGTTATATATATATATATATATATATATATATATATATATATATATATATATATATATATATATATATATATATATATATATATATATATAAGGTGGAGCGGGTTAAGGCGTACCTGTTATGCCAGTTGCTGGAAGGCTTCTGTGCTGGCTAGGGTTCGAGTCTCCTGGTGGGAAAGTGTTCTAAAGTTGTATATATATATATATATATATATATATATATATATATATATATATATATATATATATATATATATATATATATATATATATATATATATTAGTTATTACATATATATATATATATATATATATATATATATATATATATATATATATATATATATATATATATATATATATATATATATATATATATATATATATATGTCGTACCTAGTAGCCAGAACTCACTTCTCAGCCAACTATGCGAGGCCCGATTTGCCTAATAAGCCAAGTTTTACTGAATTAATATATTTTCTCTAATTTTTTTCTTATGAAATGATAAAGCTACCCATTTCATTATGAATGAGGTCAATTTTTTTTTATTGGAGTTAAAATTAACGTAGATATATGACCGAACCTAACCAACCCTACCTAACCTAACCTAACCTATCTTTATAGGTTAGGTTAGGTTAGGTTAGGTAGCCGAAAACGTTAGGTTAGGTTAGGTTAGGTTGTCGAAAAAACATTAATTCATGAAAACTAGGCTTATTAGGCAAATCGGGCCTTGCATAGTAGGCTGAGAAGTGAGTTCTGGCTACTAGGTACGACATATATATATATATATATATATATATATATATATATATATATATATATATATATATATATATATATATATATTTTTTTTTTTTTTTTTAAAGTTTGTGAGGGTACCACCTCTGGTGCCAATGTGGGGACCCATAGCCTCGGAGAAGAAAATAAAAAGTATTCAGAGGAGACCTTGTGGTTTCTCACTGAACACTAATATTATCTTCTCCTACCACCCCCATTCTTTTGTATGTACACATGTATATTTACTTTATTTGAACTTTGTTACAAAAAAGGAGTTACATATGGGTTACAAAGATGGTTGTCATAGGTTGTCGAGTTCCTCCAGCTCCTCAGATGGCGGGCAGGAACCCTGGATGCAGTGCGCATTTCCCCTCTGTATCGCCACACTGAGGCGCTGGAAAAGAAAGCTTGCAGCTCTCGGGTCCCTTGTTGTTTCAATGAGCCTAGAACCCAGTTCCTTCAAAAAACTGGTAGCACTTTTACCCCAGGCGCCGAGCGTCTCAGAAGCAATGGGGACAAAATTGTAGTGGTGATCCAGTTCTCTATACTTACGGGATTTGGCTGCTTCCCTGTGGGTGGCAGCGCCACCTGGTTGTGCAACACTGAGGTTAATGTAGGTGTTAGCCAGGGTTGATACGCACGTGTAGTCCCATACCAACTGCTTGCCATTCTTCCAGGGGTTCACTGTGATACCATCCGGGGGACCAATAAGAGCATCAGAGTTACGGGGCGTTAGGTAACGGGGCTCTCTTTCAGCTGGGCATCCAGCTGTGGTGAGGCTCCTCTTGATGATGTCGTTAACTTCACTGTGCCTCGAGTGCCATCCCCCTGTGCTTTGGCATAGTAGGCCATGGTGACCGTACCTGTCAGCCACCACCTCGCCGCAAATACACCTATATCTGGTGTGGATTGGGGCAGCAAGGCGGAGGGCCACAGCAATTCGGAGGGCGTGTGGTGTGAGACGCGTGCCAGTTGCCGACATTGGGGTTGCTAACAGGAAATCCCCTGCATGTGGTGCTGCTACTGCTGTGAGGCGAGCAATGTCGTGTTGTGTTGTTGCAGCACCCAGGCACTCTGCAGCAACTTGGTCTACAATGGGACCATCCCAGTTGGATTGCTTGTGGGATTTTGGGGATGGTGGTTGAGGTGATTGGCCTGCACGAGAGGCCCACTCTGTGGCACAGCGTGTAAAATTTGGATCATGTACACCTGCCAGCTGATGTAAGTGGGCAGGTAGAATTTCCTTCACAAGGTCGTCGGATGCTGATAAGGAGGACAGGAAGGCTGGAACAGCGATTTGCGTTGCTGTTCGAACTCCGAGGCCCCCAAGTCTTACGGGAAGAGAGGCTTGTTTCCACTGTAGGTCATCGAGAGAGAGGTTAAGGGCTTTTTCTAGCATTGATTTCAGTAACCGGTCATACTCACTTAGTTTTTGGCTACTGTAAGATGGTGAACACCTCAGAAAGTAGGTTAACCTGGGGAGGGACAGACATCTGGTGATGAGGTAGAGTGCATCATGAGCATCAATATCCTCAATCCTCCCATCCATCCTCTTAAGGTCGGCGATTTTCTTATCAAGGACCTCATCGATGGCTTTCAACCCCAGGGGAGCTCCTAGGAGTGTGCTGTCTTCAGGTTTAGTTTTATGGATATTTGGCAGAAGACCCTCTATTCTCTCTACGATGCCCTGGTTGGAACATATTATTTCACATTTAGAAGGGTTCAGGGTGAGGCCTAAAACTGCACCTTGCTCCTGGATTTTTCTGATGTCCTCCAGGAGGGAGTCTTGGGAACCAGCTAGGGTACCATCATCCAAGAACCAGATGTTAAGCTCGCTGGACAGGACCTCTGTGACTTGTTTGATGACTAAGCAGAAAAGGAGAGGAGCAAGGGGGTCACCCTGTTGGACTATATATATATATATATATATATATATATATATATATATATATATATATATATATATATATATATATATATATATATATATATATATATATATATATGAGAGGATGTGCAAAGACTTAATATCTAACATATTCAGAGATTTGAGTAGGGGTACTGAGTGATGTCTGGGGCCAGAGTTGGATATTTTCCTAATATAGGAGCTTTGTGTTGAGTAATTAGAGGACGTAGATGATTTTGGGTAGTAGAACCCCAAGCACAAATACCATAATTGAGATAAGGATAGATGAGAGAGTAATACAGTAATACTACTGAAAACAGGATGGATATAGGGTCCAAAACAAGTCACACGACGCTTATGGGATCCATGAGAATGAGAATAGGGTACAGTACCGTCCATGGAATTGGTATATGCTTAACTAACGCCAACAGGATGAGTATATCGTCTACTACCGCCCACAGGATGGGTATGGGGTTAACTATCACTCATAGGACGCGTATGGGGTCCACTAACCGCCCTTAGAGTGGGTAATGGGTCCATTACCGCCCACAGGATGGGTATGGTGCCTACTGCCGCCCACATGATAAGTATGGTGTCCACTTCCGCCCAAAGGAGGCCGGCCGGGGTATGGCCTCCACTGCAGCATACAGGATGAGTATAGGGTCAAGTACCGCCCACAGGATTGGTATGGGGTCCACTACCTCCCACAGGATGACTTTGGGGACCACTACCTCCCACAGGATGACTTTGGGGACCACTACCTGCCACAGGATGACTTTGGGGACCACTATCATCCAAAGGACGGGTATGGGGGGTCCACTACCGCCCACAGGGTTGGTATAGGGGTCATGTTCATCCACAGGATGGGTATATGCGCCACTACCGCCCATAAAATGAGTATGGGGTCTACTACCGCCCACAGGATGGGTATGAGGTCCACTACCGCCCACATGATGGGTATGGGATCGATAACCACTCACAGGATGGGTATGGAGGGGGGCCACTACCACCCACAGGATGGGTATGGGGTCACTACCACCCACAGGATGGGTACGGGGGCCAATACCGCCCACAGGATGGGTATTGGGTCCAATACCACCCACAGGATGGGTATGGGGTCCACTTTTGCCCTCAGGATGGGTATGGGGTCCACTACCATCCACAGGATGGGTATGGGGTCCAATTCCGCCCGCAGGATAGGTATGGGGTCCACTACCACCCACAGGATGGGTATAGGGTCCAATACCGCCCACAGGATGGGTATTGGGTCCACTACCGCCCACAGGATGGGTAAGGGGTCCACTACCGTCCACAGGATGGTATGGGGTCCATTACCAACCACAGGATGGGCATGTGGTCCACTACCACCAACAGGATGAGTACATTGGGTCCACTACTGCTCACAGGATGGGTATGGGATTTATAATTATAATAAGCACTATTAGTTTATTATTACTTATTAAGTTTATTATTACTACCTAATTATTATAATTAAGTACCTAATTTTATCTTCATAGTTTCCTACTATTTGCTTTAAAATTGCTCTGTATCCCCAATCTCCCAACTTTTATGTACTTAATCCAATCAACTTTACCATTGTGATCATTGCTGTCTTATATGTGCTAGCAATATGCTGTATTGTGCCTATTAATCTTTGTTAAATTACCATTCAAGCTGTCAATGCAATCCATCTGAGCTACCTATGTGCTTTATTATACATTCAAATCTCTCTCATCTCATTTTTGTTTCTTGCAGAGTACTTGTTATCATTGTATAAATTTTGCTACTATTTACCTACTTAAAATTTTTTGTTAGATTAAGGACCTGCCCGAAACGCTGCGCGTACTAATGGCTTAACACTATGCTATGTATCCTCACAATCCCAATGTACCTTCTTTTATATATATATGTACATAAATAAATAAGTAAATAAATAGTTATTACATATAATAATTGTGCTTCCCAAATCTACATTATATATAATAGTGTATGCTTTGGAAATCTTCGAAAAGAAAAAAGAGAATAGATTGTAGGAACGTCGACAGAAAACGATGGTACATTGGAATGTGTATGGGGTACACTAAAATCAAATCGAAATCAAAATTAAAATATTTATTCAGGTAAAAATACATACATAGGAGATGAGTTACAAACATAATGTTGGATTTATAGAAAAAGTTAGTATATATAATACCTAAAGTAACTAATACAGTGTATCAGGCAAGGTGTGTGGAGAAAAACCCCTTAACCTAGAGATTAATACTAATTGAGATTAAAGTAGAAATTGTGTTGAAATAAGGAAAAAAGGGGGGAGGGGGGAACATTGCAGAAATCAGCAATTATACAACTAGGTCAACAAACAGTATTGTTTGAAAATAGCAAGACATTGGTTGACATTTAGGGGGTAAGGTAGGTTACATGGAGTTTATTAGGTAGTACTTAGTTTTTCTCTTAAACTGGTTGAGAGAGGTACAGCCTTTGATATTATTGGGAGGTCATTCCACATTCCAGGTCCCTTGATTTGTAGAGCAATTCTAGTTTGGTTAAGCCGCGCTCTTGAAATATCAAAAAGATATTTGATCCTGGTGTGGTGCCTATGGGTTCTGTTACAACCTTCTAGGAAACTGTTAAGGTCAGGACTGACATTACAGTTCTGAGTCTTAAATATATAGAGTATACATGAGAGAATGTAAAATGACTTAATATCTAACATGTTCAAAGATTTGAGTAAGGGTACAGAGTGCTGTCAGGGGCTAGAGTTAGATATTGTTCTAATAGCAGTTTTGTGTTGAGTAATTATAGGACGTAGATGACTTTGGGTAGTAGAACCCCAAGCACAAATACAATAATTGAGATAAGGATAGATGAGAGAGTAATAGAGTAATACTACTGAAAACAGGATGGATATAGGGTCCAAAACAAGTCACACGATGCTTATGGGATACAATATACCACCTAAAAGGATAGGTATTGGGCCATCTGCCACCCCATACCGGACAGGTATGGGGTGTTGGAAATAACCAACAGTTTCTTACATCTTTGTATTTTTATACAACCTTTGTATTAACCACAAGTAGTTCCTAAAAATACTAATTTGTAGATTTAATCATCATCATTATTTATATTAAACATACTGCCTGATTCTTCCTAATCAGAGTGACGACGCGAGGAACGACAGGCAGAAACATGAATTCTTTCCACATTTAGTTGGATTTATAACAGAGTCCAGTTCATCATTTCCTTTACTAAAAATAGTTACTTACTAATAAGTTTAATTTCGTAGCAAACTACTGCTTACTGGAACTCCTTTATTTAGTTGATATCAAACATTCTAGAGGAAATTATTTAATGTAAATAATTTCAGCTTGATTAGCTGTGTGACTTTAATAAACCCAATTTGTATTACGCAAATTTATATTTTATCACAGAAGAATTAAATGTGATATCAATACTCGTCACCTCCTCTTCTTTCCTTAGTTAATTATGATATATATATATATATATATATATATATATATATATATATATATATATATATATATATATATATGTCGTACCTAGTAGACAGAACTCACTTCTCAGCCTACTATGCAAGGCCCGATTTGCCTAATAAGCCAAGTTTTCATGAATTAATTGTTTTTTGACTACCTAACCTACCTAACCTAACCTAACCTAACATTTTCGGCTACCTAACCTAACCTAACCTAGAAAGATAGGTTAGGTTAGGTTAGGTAGGGTTGATTAGGTTCGGTCATATATCTACGTTAATTTTAACTCCAATAAAAAAAAATGACCTCAAACATAATGAAATGGGTAGGTTTATCATTTCATAAGAAAAACATTTGAGAAAATATATTAATTCAGGAAAACTTGGCTTATTAGGCAAATCGGGCCTTGCATAGTAAGCTGAGAATTGCGTTCTGGCTACTAGGTACGACATATATATATATATATATATATATATATATATATATATATATATATATATATATATATATATATATATATATATATATATAAGTATATATGTATATATATATATATATATATATATATATATATATATATATATATATATATATATATATATATATATATATATATATATATATATAAGTATATATGTATATATATATATATATATATATATATATAAGCAGTCTCCGTGGTGTAGTGGTAAGACACTCGCCTGGCGTTCCGCGAGCGCTATGTCATGGGTTCGTATCCTGGCCGGGGAGGATTTACTGGGCGCAATTCCTTAACTGTAGCCTCTGTTTAACGCAACAGTAAAATGTGTACTTGGATGAAAAAACGATTCTTCGCGGCAGGGGATCGTATTCCAGGGACCATAGGATTAAGGACTTGCCCGAAACGCTACGCGTACTAGTGGCTGTACAAGAATGTAACAACTCTTGTGTATATCTCAAAAAAAAAAAAAAAAAAAAAAAAAATATATATATATATATATATATATATATATATATATATATATATATATATATATATATATATATATATATATATATATATGTCGTACCTAGTAGCCAGAACTCACTTCTCAGCCTACTATGCAAGGCCCGATTTGCCTAATAAGCCTAGTTTTCATGAATTAATGTTTTTTCGACAACCTAACCTACCTAACTTAACGTTTTTGGCTACCTAACCTAACCTAACCTATAAAGATAGGTTAGGTTAGGTTAGGTAGGGTTGGTTAGGTTCGGTCATATATCTACGTTAACTTTAACTCCAATAAAAAAAAATTGACCTCATACATAATGAAATGGGTAGCTTTATCATTTCATAAGAAAAAAATTAGAGAAAATATATTAATTCAGTAAAACTTGGCTTATTAGGCAAATCGGGCCTTGCATAGTAGGCTGAGAAGTGAGTTCTGGCTACTAGGTACGACATATATATATATATATATATATATATATATATATATATATATATATATATATATATATATATATATATATATATATGTCGTACCTAGTAGCCAGATATATATATATGTCGTACCTAGTAGCCAGATATATATATATATATGTATATATATATATATATATATATATATATATATATATATATATATATATATATATGCAACAATGATCACAAAAACACTGATCCAAGTATGCAGAATAACCACATATGAAAAATAGAAAATGCTTAACGCGTTTTCGGCTAATTCGCCTTCATCAGAGCAAAGTAGAATGAGGATAAGATTGCTGATCAGACCTTTATATCCGCCTGGGCAGATCACCTGACCACCAAAAATAAGTGGAGGAAAGGAATTATAAGAAAGAAGGTAATTGCAGAAGGCCTATTGGCCCATACAAGGCAGCTCCTATTAATATCTCCAAGCGCTATACGTGTTTAAATGATTGCTATATTGTTTTGACGTGCTATATTGAGGCTTAAATAGGGATCCAACTTGTACATACCGGGGCTCACATTAAGGCTGTTGTTACAATGTTTGATCAGAGCAGACTCGATCACGTTTCGTTCAACAAAATCCTTACTTTTAACAATACATTTTGCCCCTGTGAAGTCGATAGAATGATTACATAAACTGGAATGTAAATACAATGCACTGGATTGCTGGGCTGTACGAATAGCGTATGAATGCTGTTTTAAACGTGAGGAAAGAGTTTTACCTGTCTGGCCGATGTAAACACATGCACACTCATTACAAGGGATGGAATACACACAACCTGCTACAGACGAGGGCGAGTTCTTAATTAACATGGACTTAACTGTATTATCATTTTTGAACACTAGATTAATATTAAGGTTCTTCAGGGCTGGGGCAAGATTTACTAGACCCTCAGAATATGGTAATACCAACGAATTTTTCAGTTCTGGTTTCGACTTAGTAGTCTGTTTGTAGAAAGTCCTTTTTGCTTGACCAAACGCAAGATCCAAGATCGATTTTGGGTATTTTAACTTCTTCCCAATTTCAAATATATTTGCTATTTCTTCATCGAAAAATTCCGGACTACAAACTCTCAGTGCTCTGAGAAACATACCAGAAAAAACTGCCCGCTTGACCTGAACATGATGATTTGAATAGAAATGTACATACGAGCACACATTGGTAGGTTTCCTATACACATTGAATTTGAAACTTCTACCAATTCTATGAATCATGATGTCTAAAAAAGGCAGAACACCATTCACTTCGTTCTCAATTGTGAATTTAATTGACGGAACCAGCGAATTGATTTGATTGAGAAAATCAGTTTCGTCATGATTAACCGGCCACAGGCACAAAATATCGTCAACGTACCTGTACCAAAGCAAATTTGAGGGTAAAATCCCGGGAAGGATATTTGTTTCGAAACATTCCATGTACAGATTGCTCAAAACAGGGGAGAGGGGATTACCCATCGCCATGCCAAATGTTTGTTTATAAAATGAATCATTAAAGCTGAAATAATTATCTTTAATGCACAATTTTATAAGTTCAATAATGGTGTTAGTAGGCAAAGTTAAATTATACCTTGGGAGTAGATCCCGTAAGAATGACAACAGATCATCAACAGGAACCCTAGTGAACAGAGCCGTCACATCAAAACTCACAAGTTTAAAATCATAATTTAATTTCAAACTAGACAACTTGTTAACCAAGTCCAAGTTGTTTGTTATGTGTGAGTTGGATATGGAACCTACTACTGGAGACAAGACTTGGACAAGCCATTTGGAAAGTCTATATGCCACAGATCCAACAGAACTAATAATAGGTCTTGCAGGATTATTCGGTTTGTGTGTTTTAATAAGCCCATATAGATATCCCCTCTCCCCTGTTTTGAGCAATCTGTACATGGAATGTTTCGAAACAAATATCCTTCCCGGGATTTTACCCTCAAATTTGCTTTGGTACAGGTACGTTGACGATATTTTGTGCCTGTGGCCGGTTAATCATGACGAAACTGATTTTCTCAATCAAATCAATTCGCTGGTTCCGTCAATTAAATTCACAATTGAGAACGAAGTGAATGGTGTTCTGCCTTTTTTAGACATCATGATTCATAGAATTGGTAGAAGTTTCAAATTCAATGTGTATAGGAAACCTACCAATGTGTGCTCGTATGTACATTTCTATTCAAATCATCATGTTCAGGTCAAGCGGGCAGTTTTTTCTGGTATGTTTCTCAGAGCACTGAGAGTTTGTAGTCCGGAATTTTTCGATGAAGAAATAGCAAATATATTTGAAATTGGGAAGAAGTTAAAATACCCAAAATCGATCTTGGATCTTGCGTTTGGTCAAGCAAAAAGGACTTTCTACAAACAGACTACTAAGTCGAAACCAGAACTGAAAAATTCGTTGGTATTACCATATTCTGAGGGTCTAGTAAATCTTGCCCCAGCCCTGAAGAACCTTAATATTAATCTAGTGTTCAAAAATGATAATACAGTTAAGTCCATGTTAATTAAGAACTCGCCCTCGTCTGTAGCAGGTTGTGTGTATTCCATCCCTTGTAATGAGTGTGCATGTGTTTACATCGGCCAGACAGGTAAAACTCTTTCCTCACGTTTAAAACAGCATTCATACGCTATTCGTACAGCCCAGCAATCCAGTGCATTGTATTTACATTCCAGTTTATGTAATCATTCTATCGACTTCACAGGGGCAAAATGTATTGTTAAAAGTAAGGATTTTGTTGAACGAAACGTGATCGAGTCTGCTCTGATCAAACATTGTAACAACAGCCTTAATGTGAGCCCCGGTATGTACAAGTTGGATCCCTATTTAAGCCTCAATATAGCACGTCAAAACAATATAGCAATCATTTAAACACGTATAGCGCTTGGAGATATTAATAGGAGCTGCCTTGTATGGGCCAATAGGCCTTCTGCAATTACCTTCTTTCTTATAATTCCTTTCCTCCACTTATTTTTGGTGGTCAGGTGATCTGCCCAGGCGGATATAAAGGTCTGATCAGCAATCTTATCCTCATTCTACTTTGCTCTGATGAAGGCGAATTAGCCGAAAACGCGTTAAGCATTTTCTATTTTTCATATGTGGTTATTCTGCATATATATATATATATATATATATATATATATATATATATATATATATATATATATATATATATATATATATATATATCCATTTACGCTCGAGATGTCTATCGAGAGCCGTACATGCCCTATGGGGAAGAGGAGGAAGACGTGAGAACGTGACCAGCCACCACACGACTCGAACGCCATTAGCAATGAGCAACAGAGATCTACGTTTCGATCTTGCTAACAGTTTGTATTTCGCTCCCACGACTAACAGAGCGGTGGCATGTCCCTTGGCACATCTAGGTAATGTCCCAGGAACCAATAATTACTCCAACCCACAAGTAACGTCTTATCACGGCAGCTGAGGACGAGGGATCTGGAATCATTCCTACATCAATGGACACTCGGCCCGGCAACTAACCATTTCTAAACCACAATATTGTGCACATTTTTATATTTAGATTAGTTGTCGTTAGGCTGTGAGCTTACCATCAAAGGCCCGTACGTTTAATCTCCAAATTTATTCCACTTTATTGGAATATAAATTGCATACTTATTTACTTAAGATCTCTGCAATAATAATAACATTCTGTAGGAATATATTTCGTAATTCTGGATATACTTATATTTACCATTAGTGGAATTCTACAATGTAATTGCCTTCCAGCTCCGAGTCGACGTCAACCGAGGTGCTAGGCTTCCCCACCTTCACGTGCAACAATTTGCCCTATACAACATGTCGTCGGTGGAACGTGGCAACTGATAACACCTCTCTAGTTTTACAGCTAAACTGTTCATGTTTATCCGTAGTAATAACTCTGTAGTTATATTAGTGATCTCCCAAAGAGATCAATTACACTAACCCATTGATTTACTAGATACTATTCAACATTTCAGTAGTAAATTGAGGTGCATTTACCTCTAATTGATATTTTATAATCAACCTTATTTACTTTCATAATTTATTTACTCTGGTGAAGAACCAGCACCAGAATAATGCTAGGGATGCATTAATCTTTTAGCATGTAACCCTCCAATTTTGTGCAGGTTAATTTAACTCCCTTTACATAAGAAATACAGTTTCACTAAGATCCATAGGACACTAGTTCTTGGTATCAGTTTAATCCGTTGTCTCATTTTGTTTTCCACTTTTTCTCAAAAAGTGGTGGTTCTTCACAGCTATCGAATTATTTTATTTAATTACAAAATATTGGAGTCAAATTTTCCCCCACAAAAGTTTGGTCCTTCAAATCGGATCAGTCACAACTAATATTAAAATCTATACCGGTTCTCAGAGTCCAAAACAAAATTTTGGTCCACCGAACCGGATGTACCATTAATCATTTAGGGTCCAGTATATTCACCCAAATTACTGGCCCCACATAATTAACCATTTACTAACACTGATTATCATGTGTTATTATTATAAGGCTATTTACCAGTATATTTCGTTATTTACAGCTGTCAGCAGACTGCCCATATTACAGCCTAAAACTCATTAATTATTATCAACATTTCTATTAATACTTTATGTATAAAGTAGCCTTAGTGGGACATAGCCAATTGCTCACAACCCTTAGACCCTTAGACATCACACTGAGGTGAGAATTTTTAGGTCACCTGGAGCAACTGCTCACAATTTTTACAACAATCCAATATTAACAGCTGCATTAGAATAGCCTCACCATTCAACTATAATATATTAATCATCACAAACGGTTGTGACTAGCAAGTCAAACTTAGTGTTATCTATTTATAACTTTTCATTTATATTTCTAAGCACAAACATATATATATATAAAAAAAATCCAAAAAACATAGCACTATATCCGTATAACTGCACCATTGCATATATACACCAACCTCTGATGAGGTAGAATATTTAGACATGTAATTGTACTAATGTTTGTACAAATGCAGCCTAAACCATTTAGTCATTCCTAAGTAGGAATTATTTAGCGAGTACTGTACTAGACAGTGCTGGTGTACATACATATTATTTAGATTTGTGCTGACCCTGATTTAGGGTGGGATCACCAAAACCTTTATTGTGTAATTAATATATTATTTCGTGTACCCTGTTTTGAGTACTACCGAATGTTCACTGTTGGATCGAATGGTGATAATTGAGGAGCTAACCGGACGAAATTCTAATAGTGGCATTCGAGTACTACTCAAAATATTAGCTATCCATTGTTAGGTAGGTAAATTCCCCTCTAAACGAGGTAGTATAGTCTATTCAAATACATTAGGCTATTATATTTTTATTATTGAGCTCCATTGAATGAGCCAATATCCCAGTTACATCAGTAACAACTATTTACTATCAGACCAGCCCAGACCCAGCAAGATCGAAGCGGCTGACAAAATGAAAAATACCCTTATCGGTCTGAAAGGTCACTTGACCCGACAGATTACCAAGCGTCAAAATCTGTCACAACAGTCACCTGTTGACTACATTGAATTAGAGGACTTGCTTCAAGTTGCCGAAAGTAAATTTGAGCATATTAAGCCACATATGAATCTGTACTTGTCAGAACTTTACAAAACCTCAATAGGTGAAACTGAACTTGAGGACATTGTAAATGATTTAGCCCAGTACGAAGATGATGAACAGGTTAAAATTCAACCATTCAAAAAGCAGATTGCTAAAAACAAATTAACAACAGCCTCTACTGCACATCCAGACCTTAATGTCAAATTACCTCAGATAAGTATACCCACATTCTCCGGTAACGGTAATGAGAGCTGGGATGATTTCTGGAGTAAATTTGTGGACGCAGTAGACTCTGAAACTAACATCCCTAAAACAACCAAAGTCACTTATTTACAAGGCTTGTTACGAAATGAAGCCTTGAAGGTAATCTCTAACATAACACTGACCAGTGATGGTTACGACCTAGCTGTTCAATTGCTTAAGAGCAAATACAATAACAAGGAAATAACTATTACTATCTTAGTCCAAAAATTGCTGGATTTACCAACTGCTTATAATTCTACAGATTCTCTCCAAACTTTCAGACTAGAGCTAGAGTCTCTACTCAAGGCCTTAAGCTTTAAAGTTCAAATACAGACTGCTGAATTTATGGCAAAGGTAGTTGTAATGCGCAAATTACCGAGAGAAACTTTAGATAAATTGTGTACTATGTACAAGAAAACCTCCCTGACCATGAATGAGATCACAGAAGGTTTACATACCTTAGTCGAAAGACAAAGAGCCAACCAAGATGGGAAGAGTGTTTCACACTTCTTATCGCACTGGAGGTGAGTAAGGGTGGTGACGTCACGTAGTGTGAGGCAGGGCAGCTGGCGGCTCGAGGTACCAAGGTACTGAGGTACTAGCTACACGCTCTGGACAGTGGCAGCTGCAGGTTATATGGTACCATGCAGGTACACTGTGGTAAAAGTCACACACAGATTACTTAGGCGACGGCACTGCCTTAGTTCACTCACAGATGATCTCTATTTGTCACCAGGGGTTACCTGATACCAGTCTGTTTCGCTCTGGAGATTTGTCACTAGGCTTCTGAACAATATAGTCACGATCGCGATTCTGGGCGAGCGATGGTATATCGAAAAGACGCTGAGTTTAACTTGACGGTGAGGAATAGACGGTGTTCAGTCTATTGGCTGATAAACAGAACAAGACACGTCCTCTGTGTAAGGGCTTCCTCACGTGAATGCTCTTGCCAGTGGCTGTAGGGTATATCTTGGGACACAACACAAGGGATTACAATTTGACCAATGACATTGCAGCAAAAGAGCGGGAACCAATCATATTGATCGTTCCCTGATCAGTAGCAGAGGTGACGTCATGAACACGTCACGACCACATCACAGTTGTTATTCTCCATCACACCGGTTGAGGCTGACCCCAGAGATCAGTCGCTGGCGAATCCTCTCCCTCTCTCACGCTGGCACCTTTTATGTACTCACTGACCCTTTGTGGCAAGTATGCTTAACTTTTCTGTATCTACTTCCTGCCTGGACATACGACAGCCTCCGTATTATAAACATATTCCTGGTTAAGTGGGCATCCTGGAAATACCCAACATGCCAGTTTACTATCCAGGGTTAACAGAGATAGGGCTTGTGCTCGAGGATTGGTGCGCTGTGCACTGCAATGAGCCATTCAAGTCAGCTTTGGGAGAATCCTGAGAGACCATTCCCTCACATCACCCCCCAACGAAAGACCGAGCTCCACAGAGTGGTACTCATTCTACACCCACCGCTGACGCACGTGCACGTGGTGCGGCTGAGTCGAGCAGACCCCATTTTCTTTAGTGCTAGGCGAGGCGGGTCCTCGTCTAGACTATTTCCTTCTAGTAAATGAGGAATTTCTTCAGTCACTGGGTCACATGTGGCTATCTGTTCAGGTCTTGAGCAGGCACTGTGGTCGTTCGGGGCTCCAGCTCTGGGTCGGCTCAACGCCTTGAAACCCTGAGTGACGCTAGTCTGTCCACTGCCTCTATCCACCTGTGTCATGCCTGACACATCAGAGGCACACTGGGAACTAGTGTCCGGTGATTTGCGTTGCATTACCTTGCTTATGTCTCCCTCGTTCGACATCTTGTTAATCACCCCTGACCTACTCAACCAGTCAGCACCAACGTTGTCGGCTCCCTTTATGTAAGCCACGCGGAATGTGAACTGTTGAAGGAACAACACCCAGCGCATTATTCTAGGGTTTGCGTTAGTTAGCGGAGTTGCTATGGACGTGAAATTGGGAATGAAAGTTCTGTAGTACCCTGCAAGTCCCAGGAATGACTGAACCTGTGTCTTGGTGGCGGGTGGAGCGGCTTCACTGATCTTGATCTTCTCAAGCAGCGGCCTGGTTAACCCTCCCCCTATCACGTGACCAAGGTACCTGACCTCCTTGCACCCCAACAAACACTTAGTGGGTTTTGCAACCATTCCAACTTCTTGTAGTCTTGCGAACACCTGCCTTATCAAGCTCAAATGTTCTTCCCACGTAGCAGAGTGGATGAGCACATCGTCCACAAACACTTCTACTCCAGTAATTCCCCCCAAGACCTTGCGCATAGTTCTGTTGAACACGGCCGGGGCGTTCACCAGTCCAAACGGGAGGACTGTGAACTGGAAGAGACCTTCGCTTGTCATGAAGGCAGTGCAGTGCTTACTGTCTTCATCTAATGGAATCTGCCAAAATCCTTTTGTCAGATCAAGCTTGGAGAAATAGCAACTGGAAGCTAACCTCGAGAAGATCTCATTCTGATTGAACATCGGTTCAGCATCAAACTCTATGATGGAGTTCAACTTCCTGAAGTGGAGGCAGATGCGCACACCTCCCCCAGGCTTTTTCACTAACACCATCGGGCTTGAGTACGGTGAGGTCGACTTCTCTATTACTCCCGCATTAATCATAGATGTCAGTTCTTCTCTCACCTGTGGTACAAGGTGATGAGGAACAGGATATGGTTTTGTTCGTACCGCTTGCTGCTCTAGCAAAGGTATGCGGTAACCCTCTACCTTTGCTACTTTAGTGACGTCAGAGAGTACCTCCTTGTACTCTGCTACCAGTCGAGTAACCTGGTCGACTTTCTTCAGACAGCTGATCATCAACCTTAATATCTCTAATATGTGTGTCCTGCTACTGTTGATTGAAGAGACCTGGCTGACCTACCTCCTCATCGGCGGTTATCACTGAGACACCGGCGATCGTCGCTGAGAACAGAGGGTGGTCGATCGGCCCTGTCGATGTCGAGTCCCGTGGTCCTCTCCTGTTCTTATGTTTTACATGCTTCTTCGGCTTTGTGGATCCTTCTACAGGTGGGTCCTCGTAACGTTTGAGCATGTCGACGTGGTACTTCCTCCTGGCACCATCAACGTCGACCACATAGTTTAATGAGTGCGACCACTCCACTGCCGTAAATGGGCCCTTCCACTGCAGCAAGAGCTTGTTCTTGCTGGTGGGAAGTAACAAAAGTACCTTGTCACCTACACCGAACTTGCGTTCTTTTGCTTTTTTGTCTATAAAAAATATCTTTTTTGTCTATAAAAATGGAAATGTTCATTTGTACATAATCGCTAATCTCCGAGAGTTCTTCACCGATTGCTTTGAAATTTTCACACATCGTTCCATTCACATCCGAGCAGGTTTTTGTATAAATATATACTATATATGTCATGTCTGTGATGGGGAAAAACCATGATTTTTTGAAAAACTGTGTTTTTCGTGTGAGGGAAATCTTCAAAATCCTCTTTACCGATTACTTTGAAATTTTGACTCAACGTTGCATTCAAATTGGCGCGTGTTTTCATATACCTACTATATACATGCCTCTTCTGTGACAGGAAAAAACAGGCTGTTTTTGAAAAACATCGCCATCTGTTGGACGTAAGAGCAACACACGCTGTAATCTCCGAAAGTTCTTCACCAATTGCTTTGAAATTTTGTCACAATGTTCCATTCGAATACGCGCATGTTTTTATATACCTACTACATAGATGTCAAACCTGTAACAGGTAAAAACATTTTTTTTTAAATTAAGCAGTGCCATCTGTTTCACAGAATAGCAACACATACATTATACTAAATATGTTATGATTCCATTTCAGTGTTTCTGATTGCATTGATAAATTTAATTTGCATAGACAATGATTTATTTTCATTTTCATTTAATTATTTTGTGTGACATTGTGTTGAAATTGAGCTGTGTTTTTACCATACCATTCATTTTGTAAATTTTAGTATAGATGCGACACCTGTGACAGGTAAAAGCCCTTTTTTTAAGAAACAGTACCATCTGTTGCACGTAAGAGCAACTAACGCTATCGTAAATACGTTACGATTCCATTTCAATGGTTCCAAATGCATTGAGAAATTTCATTTTCATAGATTTCGATTATTTTCATTTTGATTTAATTATTTTGTGTGACATTGCACTGGAATTGAGCTGTATTGTTTACCATAACATTCATTTCACTAGTAAAAATTTTTTTTTATTTTGTAACTCTTTTATTTCGTTTTTCTAACTGTTTTTTCAATATATTTCAGTGATTGAACATCAGATCATTTGATGTTCCCAATTCTCTGATAGGAACATCAGATCATTTCAGAATGCATCAGACGAGGAAGTGGGGAATGGTGGAGAGGACGAAGGGACGGGAATGGGGGAGTTTTGGCCAGTTTTGCCTAATAGGCCGTGTGATTTTCTTTATTTTCAATAAAAAATTCCAATTGGTTTATTTGAAATATTATTATATTAAATTAAGAGCATTCATTATTGACTTATTTATGTTAATTTAGGTTAGGTTAACATAGATTAAGTTAGGTTAGGTAGGGTTAGTTAGGTTTGGTCATATATCTACTTTAGTTTTAACTCAAATTAAACAAAATAAACTCATACATAGTGAAATGGATAGCTTTATTATTTCATAAGAAAAAAATAATAAAATGTAAATGCACGAAAACTTGGCTTATTAGGCAAACCGTGCCTTGCATAGTAGTCCGAGTATTGCGTTCTAGCCACTAGGTACAACATATATATATATATATATATATATATATATATATATATATATATATATATATATATATATATATATATATATATATATATATATATATATATATATATATATATGTATATATATGTCGTACCTAGTAGCCAGAACGCACTTCTCAGCCTACTATGCAAGGCCCGATTTGCCTAATAAGCCAAGTTTTCCTGAATTAATATATTTTGTCTAATTTTTTTCTTATGAAATGATAAAGCTATCTATTTCATTATGTATGAGGTAATTTTTTTTTTACTGGAG
Organism: Procambarus clarkii; assembly: GCF_040958095.1. NCBI lineage: Eukaryota > Metazoa > Arthropoda > Malacostraca > Decapoda > Cambaridae > Procambarus > Procambarus clarkii. The sequence goes on from NC_091151.1 coordinate 31,549,315, forward strand.
TTAAAATTAACGTAGATATATGACCGAACCTAACCAACCCTACCTAACCTAACCTAACCTCTCTTTATAGGTTAGGTTAGGTTAGGTAGCCGAAAAAGTTATGTTAGGTTAGGTAGTCGAAAAAACATTAATTCATGAAAACTTGGCTTATTAGGCAAATCGGGCCTTGCACAGTAGGCTGAGAAGTGCGTTCTGGCTACTAGGTACGACATATATATATATATATATATATATATATATATATATATATATATATATATATATATATGGGATGGCCCCATTGTAGACGAAGTTGCCGCAGAGTGCCTCGGTGCTGCAACAACACAACACGACATTGCTTGCCTCACAGCAGTAGCAGCCCCACATGCAGGGGATTTCCTGTTAGCAACCCGAATGTCGGCAACTGGCACGCGTCTCACACCACACGCCCTCCAAATTGCTGTGGCCCTCCGCCTTGCTGCCCCAATCCACACCAGATATAGGTGTATTTGCGGCGAGGTGGTGTGTCGTGACGCTGAACCCCGGTTCATTCCGAACACAATGATTACACAACACATAACACCTTGCCTCAGCAACCGTTACTACCACCTATACTTCTACACACACACACCAGACCCTTGAGGCGTACCACTAGGCTTGTACTGGAACACAATGAATGAACATATGGAAGGTATTTAAAGGCCGTCGGGTTTTGTCATTTAATTACAAAGAATAGACTCTGACAAATAATTACATATTAACATACTCTATTAGGTCAATACACTTCCAATACCCATAGACCACTTGACCTCCGCGATCGCCACCCACACTCGTAACTTCCGCCTAAGTCCCTAATACGGAATGATTACTACAACGCTCCACACCCGGTTAGTGTTTCATTCAATACTCACATACTGCAGACTTAACTTGGTCACTAAGATCACATCAGGTTCTCGCATAGCTGTCTGCTACACTTCGCTGCTGCCACAAATGGGGATCCAGAGGACTTGCCAGTTCAACTCCCACAATCAGACTGACTTTAGCCAACCATGGCCTCAAACATTTCACCACGCCTCTCGAGGAAGGTATAATCCGATTAACCTTATCCCTAGAGCGGTAATCTTGTTCCTAGAAGCCTGACGAAGAATAATTCCTCTTTCCAGGAATTATTAATTTGGCTAAACAGCTTCGGTCTTAATCCATTGACCTTTCTTAGATATGTGATCCATAGTCTGTCTACTTAACATGTACTTCCAATCATCATTCGTTAAGTGTTGTAGTAATGCTCCTCTAGCTAATAATTCCTACTAAATTGTGGATTACAACACCACTCCCCTCCTTAAACACGCATATGTCCCCATATGCATCATTGCAATGGTTCCATTAGTGCAAGGACCTGGAGGATGCACCCACCATATGTGTACAACTAAAAAATCATCCAATAAGTTCATCATACACCCGATGAAATAAATTAAAATTTTCCCCGACATGACTCACAACACTTCTCCAACATATACATTATATTCACATTATAGCACAGGTAAAATAGTCTGTAATAATTTTTCCCATCTCCAACAATGCACATATACCTAAACTGCTGACATATAATTACATACAAACATAACCATAAAATTACATGGACCAGAATGCTGGCACTTAACAGAAATGACACTAGTCATTAATATATACACAACACATATATATCTAAGGTTCTTCATCCTTAGTAATAAGTTACTAACAATTTAACATCTTGCCCTGTACTGTTGACATAAGAGCTTACAATGATCACACAATGTTTCACTGGCCTCCTCCACAATTGGCAGCATCACTTCTCTTGTCTTCGTGTCCCATGGTTGCTAGGTCATAGATCCTCCATGACCCAAACAAAACCCAGGCTGTCCAGCCTGGTGAATGTTGTCAATGTCCCATCGTTGCTCTGAGCTAACGTGATCCTGGCCTCCAGAGCAACGGAGATTCCTACCCCAGGGTCATGTTCCCTCGGGTCTGTGCTGACGTCTCGTTCCAGGGCACCAATCCCAGAACGCTGTAGATACCTCACAGCTCTCTGGTCATCCTTCCTTGCTGTGCTCACCACAGCTATAGCACATTACTCTAGGCCCATCCGCCCAGAGTGTGTCCACCTGTATTCACACCTTCCCGACCGCTGTACCTGCAAAATATTCCCTCGGAGCCCCCTGGCTCGATCCCATTATTACATAACCCCCTCGGCTCCTTACTCTCTTCCCGTATATAGCCTGAGCGCAGCTGCAAAACCATTGCAGCTGGCCCATATCCCTGCTTTGATGTCAGGGGGCGAATTTCGCCTATAACGTCACGTTGGCTTCATGTGGAAACCGACCTGTGAGATTTATATTTATTTAATTTATATGAATTTATATTTACGTTAATTTATATACTTCGATAGCAATTTGTATAACGATAAGTGGACTGTATTTCTGCAATAATCTCATAATCTCACAAATCGATCCTTTACACATTAGGGGGGGTTTATTAGTTTATATATATGCAGCCAATCAAACTACAGAATTAGACTACATACATTGAAAAGGTTCCTTATCTTATAGTACAGCAGGTTAGTCCACCAGGTATAACTAGGGTGTAGACACCAAATTATCCTCTTTGAGGTAGCTTCCATCACCCAGTAACTGGTGCACAAAATCTTGCTTCCTCGTCTTGACCTGTCAAAAGGGCGCTAGCTGTAAAGCCAGATTCTATATATGACAAGTATTTCAGAGAAAACTGTACATGGAACATGAAGACCTGGCTTAATTACCTTTAGTATAAGGCGATTTCGTGATCTAACCGGCAAACCCTACCCAATGACATTAATGGCCACTAATGATAGATAATGGGTTTCGGAAAGAACACTTAACTTGATTTGTAGACAGCGTGTTGATAATGGTACACTTCTGGTTTCCATAACACTACGTCCAAGTAAATTAACAGGAGCCGAATTTGCTCCCGTGTGAGCCTCTGGTCTAGTCTCAACAATGGCTGCGTCTAACACTCCATACTATTGACGCCTGGCCGACATTGTCCAGATATGATAGGAGCCGAATTTGCTCCACGCGTCTCGGATGTGACACAACAATGGCTGCCCTCCTTCCTCCCTGACGCCTGGCTTACATTGTCCAGATTTCAGAAAGTGATAGAAGGGTCACATTTACTCTACTTTAATATTGATAATTAAGTTAATTTATATGAGATGTTTTTATGATGGTAAAGTCCAAAGACTAATGTATTTAAGAATAATTCCCACCATAATAGGTGGTGAATTATAATAGTATGTGGTGATGATATCCCGTTTTCTATAGACGGTAATTCCACTACAAGTTACGTTTTCTATGATTAACTTGTTTATACAACACAGCTCTTATCTGTCTGTATGATATAAAATGGTGTCGGATTTTCCGACACTTCACTTCCTCCCCCTTTTTTTTCTAGAATTACTGAGTGTAGCCTCATAGCTTCCCTTCTACTCTACCTGAAGCTCTGTGACATGATCCCGGGGGACCTTCTCAAGCCTAACACTAAGTAATGGCGCCGATGAGGTAATATACAGTATATACATACACATACATTATCACAATAAATACCACATTAAAATCATTTCACAACTAATGTCACTAAAGCATCATACTGCCACTGGCTCGCTTCTAGCAAGATTCCTGTAACAACTTAATTAATGAGAGATTAGTATATCTACTTCGCTCGTCCACTGCAACCACCAACACCTGAAATTTTGAAATTCTACATTATAATCTTATCCATAAGACTTACTCACTCCGACACACCATCACCTCTGGTCAACCCAACCACTGATGACCTCATTATAACACCACGTCTCTCAACAGCCAGGCTCTGCGTCCTGACGCACCTGACCTCATTACATTGATACTCACCGTACCCACCACCACCTGGCCTCCTGTGCCGCTATGCACTCCACAACACCACACTCCATACCAGGCGTCCAAACGCCACAACACTACACCACCCACTACACATGCTACTCTACACCACACTCTACACACTACCCCACACTCTACAAAACTACCATGCCCATGCACCACTCAACACCACACTCTACACACTACCCCACACTCTACAAAACTACCATGCCCATGCACCACTCAACACCACACTCTACACACTACCCCACACTCTACAAAACTACCATGCCCATGCACCACTCAACACCACACTCTACACACTACCCCACACTCTACAAAACTACCATGCCCATGCACCACTCAACACCACACTCTACACACTACCCCACACTCTACAAAACTACCATGCCCATGCACCACTCAACACCACACTCTACACACTACCCCACACTCTACAAAACTACCATGCCCATGCACCACTCAACACCACACTCTACACACTACCCCACACTCTACAAAACTACCATGCCCATGCACCACTCAACACCGCACTCTACACACTACCCCACACTCTACAAAAACTACCATGGCCATGCACTACTCTACAGTACATACTATGCTCCTTCTGTGTTCATGACCCTACGAGAGCGGGTCGGATAGCGATGTGTCACCGTCGCCTGTGGACCTTGTCCCCGGTCCTGCGAAGGCTGTTCTGTGTTATCTACCCTTGATTGCCAACTCCTCGTACCCCTACCTATGTTCTCAGCCGCTGGTGTGCTCTCCCCTGGCACACTCTCCGTAGGGTATGGCTCCTCACTTGCCTGACCGGTCAGTGTATAGACGCGGTCTGGGTGACAGGAGAACACATGCCCTGTGTTTAGCACCTTAACCTTAACTTCTGCATTCTGTTTGCTAATTACCTGACATGGCCCCACAAACTTGGGTGCCAACTTACCTTCTGCCTGAGCGTGCATCTGCTTCACGAATACCCTATCACCTTCATTGATCACCTTGGACCTCGCGCATTATAATATGCCTCTGCTACCTCTGTCGACTTTCTTAAATGTAGTTTCACCAAGTCAAATGCCTTGGTTGCTCGCCTACAGACAACACTTTTGAAGTCTAACGCATAGCATGGCGGTTGCTTGCTTGTGAACGTCGTGAACGGAAGTCGGGGATCGAACACATGCAACAAAAAATGCGGGGTTTCTCCCACCGACCTATTGAACGCTGTGTTGAGCGCCGACTCCACCATCGACAAACTCTGATCCCATGCAAGCACATCATCTGCAGCCAAATGCCGCAGAATACTGATTACTTCAGCATTGTGTCTTTCAACCAAACCATTCGCCGATGGTCGATATGCCAGCACTGGAGTATGTTTGAATTGATACACACTCGCGATGCTTTGAAATACTTGATTGATAAACTCTGACCCTTGGTCTGACACAACTTGTTGAGGAGCCCCAAACCTGGTTAACACACTTTCCACCATGGCCTGGGTCACATCCTCTGCCGACTTAGAACGGAGTGCACTCACCGCAATGAACCGTGTGAGTGCATCCACTGCTACAAATATGTACCTCGCCCCTGAATGAGCTTGTGGTAGCGGCCCAATGAGATCTATGTGTACTCTCTCGAAGGGAGTACTCACCTCCGGCCACCTACGCAAAGGTTCCGCCCCCAACCTATGTGCCTTGTACCTCAGACAACTGTCACAAGAGGCTACATAGACCTTGATATCTTTACCCATGGATGGCCAATAGAACCTTTGACGTGCCCTCTGCAACGTCTTCGACTCCCCTCCATGGCCTGCTGCTGGGATGTTATGACACAGATACATTGCAGTCCTCTGGAACTCCGGTGTCAAGACTGCCTGGTATACTGGTTCAGACCGTATACCCGAAACCCTACCAAGATGATACAACACCTCATCTTCAACCACAAACTCATCCACTGGTGCTGGAAGTGACTTCCTCAACTCCGCACGCTCACCCCTCAAAAACTTCCTTACCTCCCCCCACAGGGGGTGACCTTCCTGACTCCGTATCAACTCCCTCACATTCCACGACACATCTTCCTCCCCCCTTTCACTCACCACTGCTACATTGTGACACCTTGACAACGCGTCAGCGACCACATTGCTTTTCCCTGGTACATGTTCAAAGTTTGTAATGTTAAACTCTGAGAGCGAGGTAACCCACCGTGCCAGCCGCTGACAAGGCTCCTTGGACTCGAACACATACTTAAGGGGTTTGTGATCGCTTCTGAGCCAAATTTCATGTCCAAGCAAGATGTACCGATTCCGTTGTAATATGAATGTGATCGCTAGCGCTTCCCTCTCAATCGTACTATAGTTCCTCTCTGCAGGACATAGTACTCGTGAACAAAATGCAATGGGACGCTCCCGTCCTCGCTCATCCACCTGAGCTACCACACCACCTATCGCTGCGCCAGAAGCATCCGCATACACCAGAAACGGTTTGCTAAAATCTGGGTGCACCAAGATACTGCGAGAGCTGACCGCAGCCCTCAGTACCTGGAACGCCTGCTGTTGTTCCTTCCCCCACATGAACTCTGCAAGTCCACTGATCTGATGTAATGGTCTTGCAATTTTTGAAAAATCTTTAATAAATCGCCGATAATAGCTAACCAACCCCAGGAAAGATTTACACTCTTTCTTGTTCTGTGGAACTGGGAACTCTTGAATATCCCTGGTTTTATCTGGCAATGGACTGATACCCATCCGGCCCACTGTATGACCCAGGAATGTTACCGATTCTCCAAAAAAACTGCATTTTTCGAAATTCACTTTGAGGTTGTGTGACCTCAGCCTTAGCAAGAGTTTCCTCAAATTATGCATGTGCTCCTCTAATGACTTTCCCAGCACGATTACGTCATCGAGGTACAGCAACGCTGTGGGACCTATCAACCCCGATAATACACTCATCATTAGCCTACTGAACACAGCAGGTGCTGACTTCAACCCTGAAAGGAAGTCGTTTATATTGCCAGAGCTCGTTGCACGCACTAAACGCTGTGATTTCCCTCGACTCTTCCTCCAGCGGTATCTGGTGATACCCACTGAGCAGGTCTAATGTGGTAAAATATTATGTACCCTTCAAGTGTGTCAATGTGTCCTGTATGTTTGGTAATGGGTATGCTTCGTCTTTCGTCAGCTTGTTTATTCTGCGGAAATCTACGCATAACCTCACTCCCCCATTCTTTTTCCTGACTACTACGAGAGGGCTGTGCCACGGTGAACTGGATGGTTCAATGATATCATGATCTCTTAGCTGGCTTATCTCCTCTTTCACCTCCCTCTGGTGTGCCACTGGTATGCTATATGCTCTCGTATATACTGGATGTGCACCCTCTACGTCAATCCTATGTGCTCCTTGAGTAATGCACCCTGGGGGTTCCCCTCTCAACGCAAAAACATCCGGGAACTCCCTGACTAAGCCCCTTAAGGCTTCCTTAACCTCCCTTTCCATGGACATCCTATCCACTATTCCCATTAATTTCTCCATTCTATCCTCATCGCCCTCACTCTGACTTACTGACATGGCTGCAATAATCTCCTCCACAGGGTGCGCCCACGCTACCTGTGCATGCTTACTCAAGGTGACTGGCCACCGAGAGGGATTAAAAACCCTCAACCGAATTACCCCTTCATTTATGTCTTCAATAGTCTCCATTATCACCAACCCTGCTGGATTATCCAATGGCTCAATTTGCACAACGTCTACTCCCTTGGCTTTACATGCCATTTTAATCACTAAGGATGCTACTCCCGGAATGGTGACATCCTTGGGTACTGTGACTGCCCACTGTATATTCTGGTCCCCAGCCGAGTTACCACAGTTACCCCTCACTACTGCTACTCCTTCTCTACTCCTCACCTTGTTAACGTCTACCGCTTGACCCCCACATACCAATTTATTCCCCCTTGCGCTGAACGCTATGGTACATGAGTATTTTTCGAGGAAATCAATTCCCAAGATAATGTTGGTATGTTTCAGCCCTATATCCTGTATTACTTCAAAACTATGTTTAAACCATCTATCTTCTAGCTGGAAATCCACAGTTGTCTCTCCCAACACCCGCAACGCATTATCCCCCACCGCCGTTAATCTCCTGTTGTTCGGTATCAGCCTGACGTCTGATCCTAACACGCTACGACTCATGATGGACACGGAAGCACCGGTGTCCACCAAAGCTGTATAGATAGTGCCCTTTAACCGTAAATGCACCTTTATGGGATGACCCGACCCGACGGTACACAACCACTGTCCGCCACCCCCTACTGTACACACTGGGTAATTAGGCGGAACAAAAAGCTTACACTGCCAGGCCAAGTGACTACCGTCACCACACAGCTTACACACTTTTGTCTGCTTAGGTCGTTCTGGCTCGTGTTTACCTGCAGTGTACCCCGTTCCCCGGGGATACCCTCTACCGGTACCCTGGTTCTGGTGGTACATTCCTGTTGCTCCCTGAGCAGGCGTGTATCGTGGTGGAGCAGGAGTGAACCTGCCTCCACGTGCCCCTTGATTATAGCCTCCTCGCTGCCCACGAGTACTCTGATGGGGTCCCCACGACACCCCACTCGTATTGTGTCCCTGGAACACCCTTGGCTCCCAGCCCTTATTATTGTTACGTCGAGGAGCACCTCGCCCCTTGCCCTTGGAATGTGTGACCCCCGCCGCGGGTCCATCCTCCACTGGCTGAGCTACTGGGCCCAGAGCTGAGCCTGTCTCTCTTGCGTGTCTGCAAGATTTGCCTGTTCTTTAGGGGACACTTCCTTGAAAATGTCATCCTCTGTCAGTTTATGTCGGGCTATTCTCCGCCCAAAACACTGCATGTTTCACCGCTTCCTTAAAAGACTTAGCTTCCCTGCAGTGTAACGCACTTTCCCGCGGTAATGCACCGAAAAAAAACACTCCGTTGCATAGAATCTCTTACTACCCCCGTGAACTGCGTTTCCGTCCGCTCAATCACATCACCCAAGAGTCTTATTCTATGGCCCAACGCCCTTAATTGTTCCCCTGGTTCTCGTTTAAGTGCAGCTAACTGAGCCTTTAGTTCTACTGCATCGTGCTGCACATCGTAATGATCTATCAGTTCCTGCTTAAACTCGCTATAACTATTTATTTCTCTAATTTCCGCCGAGTTGAGCAGGGTCTTTGCTTCCCCTTTCACCTTGGAATATGCCAATGCAATCTTTGCCTGATCCGACCATGACCCCACACTAGTCGCATTCTCTAGAGCAAAGAAAAATGTTCTAATATCCGTCAGTAACTGACCTTTCGAATCCCGTTTGGCGCCCCAAAACGTGGGTATGTCTTCATATACCTTAGGTCCTGCATTAGTCGTCTCATGCGTGCTCAACACATTTTTCAACCACTGTGCAACCTGCCCAATTGTCTCTGACGCTGCCGCCTGCGCCGTAAGCAACGCCGCCGTGTTATCACCACTCTCACTCTGACCGATATTACTCGTAGCCTGGCCACTGGCGCCCCTATTACTACCCGTACCCGTCATGGCTACTCGCCCCTTATGTGCTCGTGTATGAACCAGCTTGACGCTTTGCTGTACAGTAACCTTTCTTGATCTTATTCCCTTAATCTCACTAGAATCACTTATAATTTTAAGCCACCATTAACAACGTCACTTATCAGTTCCCCACACTACTGTTTCCACCCCTTAGGAGACCTTTCCCTGCCGCACAACGTGGCCACTCCACTTGGCCACACACCTTGGCCCCACACCCCACTATGGCCACTCACTGGCCCATACACCTTCCCTTCCTCACCCCAATATCCACCGTCCTGAACACAACCCGACGTCTACCAATTCCCGAACATTCCCTCACCAACTAAACCAGTAACACACTTCCTTCATCTCTCACAGTGTTCCAAAACCTGTTTGCGCTGCCACCAAATATGTCGTGACGCTGAACCCCGGTTCATTCCGAACACAGCGATTACACAACACATAACACCTTGCCTCAGCAACCGTTACTACCACCTATACTCCTACACACACCAGACCCTTGAGACGTACCACTAGGCTTGTACTGGAACACAATGAATGAACATATGGAAGGTATTTAAAGGCCGTCGGGTTTTGTCATTTAATTACAAAGAATAGACTCTGACAAATAATTACATATTAACATACTCTATTAGGTCAATACACTTCCAATACCCATAGACCACTTGACCTCCGCGATCGCCACCCACACTCGTAACTTCCGCCTAAGTCCCTAATACGGAATGATTACTACAACGCTCCACACCCGGTTAGTGTTTCATTCAATACTCACATACTGCAGACTTAACTTGGTCACTAAGATCACATCAGGCTCTCGCATAGCTGTCTGCTACACTTCGCTGCTGCCGCAAACGGGGATCCAGAGGACTTGCCAGTTCAACTCTCACAATCAGACTGACTTTAGCCAACCATGGCCTCAAACATTTCACCACGCCTCTCGAGGAAGGTATAATCCGATTAACCTTATCCCTAGAGCGGTAATCTTGTTCCTAGAAGCCTGACGAAGAATAATTCCTCTTTCTAGGAATTATTAATTTGGCTAAACAGCTTCGGTCTTAATCCATTGACCTTTCTTAGATATGTGATCCATAGTCTGTCTACTTAACATGTACTTCCAATCATCATTCGTTAAGTGTTGTAGTAATGATCCTCTAGCTAATAATTCCTACTAACTTGTGGATTACAACAGGTGGCTGACAGGTACGGCCACCATGGCCTACTCTGCCAAAGCACAGGGGGATGGCACTCGAGGCACAGTGAAGTTAATGACATCATCAAGAGGAGCCTCACCACAGCTGGATGCCCAGCTGAAAGAGAGCTCCGTTACCAAACGCCCCGTAACTCTGATGCTCTTATTGGTCGCCCGGATGGTATCACAGTGAACCCCTGGAAGAATGGCAAGCAGTTGGTATGGGACTACACGTGCGTATCAACCCTGGCTAACACCTACATTGATCTCAGTGTTGCACAACCTGGTGGCGCTGCCACCCACAGGGAAGCAGCCAAATCCCGTAAGAATAGAGAACTGGATGACCACTACAATTTTGTCCCCATTGCTTCTGAGACACTCGGCGCCTGGGGTAAAAGTGCTACCAGTTTTTTGAAGGAACTGGGTTCTAGGCTCATTGAAACAACAAGGGACCCTAAAGCTGCCAGCTTTCTTTTCCAGCGCCTCGCGTGGCGATACAGAGGGGAAATGCGCACTGCATCCAGGGTTCCTGCCTGCCATCTGAGGAGCTGGAGGAACTCGACAACCTATGATAACCATCTTTGTAACCTATATGTAACTCCTTTTTTGTAACAAAGTTCAAATAAAGCAAATATATATGTGTACATACAAAAGAATGGGGGTGGTAGGAGAAGATAATATTAGTGTTCAGTGAGAAACCACAAGGTCTCCTCTGAATACTTTTTATTTTCTTCTCCGAGGCTATGGGTCCCCACATTGGCACCAGAGGTGGTACCCAATATATATATATATATATATATATATATATATATATATATATATATATATATATATATATATATATATATATATATATATATATATATATTGTTACGGTGCCCTCTCCTATTTCTTTCGTTTGCCCGCTTTAAGAGTCATATCAGCTCTCCCTACTGATTCTCTGAGGTTCAGGGAGTCTATTGATATATGTGGCGACCAGACCGGCTGCCAGTTAAGGGAGAACGTTACATTATAAGTTGTAAGTAAGGGGAAATTGGCGCCCTGATATAAAATGAAAGAGTATCCCCTACTGCAGATGTGACGTTTTGGAAGGAACACTAGCCGATCGCGGATTGGCCGACTTAGGTCGCAGGCGACCAATCAGGGCCCGCCGTGACGTCATCGAGTGCCCCTAGCGGCGCCAACGTCAGAGTTGACCTGACCTTGGAAGCGAGAGGACGCACCTCGGTCATCTCTCAAGGATTTGAGGCTCTACAAGCCTTTCTTAGTGGATTAGAGCTGGCTATCGCAGCCCATCTCACGTATTGGAGACCCCGCGCTTCTGGGAAACAAAAAGGAACCAAGTTTATTGAGCAAAAGAGTGCCAAACTTGGAAATATTCGGCGACGACGCTGGGCGGCGACGCTGGACGTTGAGGGCCTGGAAAGGTGTAGTGGGCAAGCCTAGCTGTGACCGGGTCACATCCACCGAGGGTTTTGGAGGGACGACACCGTTCCTAGGACAAGGAGCAACGCCTTGTGGAAGGGGCGAGTGTGGGAAAATAGTGTTTAGCTCAGCGCCCATCGATGAACCAGGATTGGGGTAGCTGAATCTCAGGGATTGGAACGGCGACGACGCGAAGGCTCCACGACACCTGAGGACCTGTGGAACGTTCCTGGATCGTCAAGGATCGACTCAGGAAGCGTGGGAACCTCACACCATCTAGGGACAGGCGTCGTGAGCCAGGAATGTAAGGTAGATCATTTTCCCTCCCATTACCCCTTGTGTGAGTAGGCTAGTTAGGCCACAATATTTACTTATGTATGTGGCAATAGGACATTAATACTTTAGTAGTAGAATAGGCTGCAGGGCAGCGGGTGTCCAGGACTGTCAGAGGGGACAGTGTGTATGGATGGCAGGACAGTGAAGAAGAAGCACCGATGTGGTGAAGAGGCCCTCCTGTGAGAGAGTGTGGGACTCCTGTCTTTCTGCCCAGTTGATTAATGCCTAATAAGCCAAGTTTTCCTGAATTAATATATTTTCTCTAATTTTTTTCTTATGAAATGATAAAGCTACCCATTTCATTATATATGAGGTCAATTTTTTTTTATTGGAGTTAAAATTAACGTAGATATATGACCAAACCTAACCAACCCTACCTAACCTAACCTAACCTATCTTTATAGGTTAGGTTAGGTTAGGTAGCCGAAAAAACATTAATTCATGAAAACTTGGCTTATTAGGCAAATCGAGCCTTGCATAGTAGGCTGAGAAGTGCGTTCTGGCTACTAGGTACGACATATATATATATAAATACATATATATATATATATATATATATATATATATATATATATATATATATATATATATATATATATATATATATATATATATATATATATATATATATATATATATATATATATATATATATATATATATATATATGCAATTGACGATCACAAAACACTGATCATTTTATGCGGAAAATCCACAGAGAAATATGAAATGAGGGTGAACGTTTCGGCTTATATAGCCGAAAATATATAGATAGCCTATATATAGCCGAAAATTTATATAGCGGCTTAAAATATAGCCTCTTAATCCTCTTTGACCATTCTAAGCTAAGCTATACCTGTTTTTGGTTAATTACACCTGACCAACCCTAGGGATGGGTTGGTCAGGTGTCGGCCTATATATCCTTCACCTTCTCCCTTCTCCTTAGTCAGTCTGGTGTTGACAAAGGCTTTAACAAAGCCGAAACGTTCACCCTCATTTCATATTTCTCTGTGGGTTTTCCGCATATATATATATATATATATATATATATATATATATATATATATATATATATATATATATATATATATATATATATATATATATATATATATATATATATATATATATATATATATATATATATATATATATGTCGTACCTAGTAGCCAGAACGCACTTCTCAGCCTACTATTCAAGGCCCGATTTGCCTAATAAGCCAAGTTTTCATGAATTAATATATATATATATATATATATATATATATATATATATATATATATATATATATATATATATATATGTCGTACCTAGTAGCCAGAACTCACTTCTCAGCCTACTATGCGAGGCCCGATTTGCCTAATAAACCAAGTTTTACTGAATTAATATATTTTCTCTAATTTTTTTCTTATGAAATGATAAAGCTACCCATTTCATTATGTATGAGGTCAATTTTTTTTATTGGAGTTAAAATTAACGTAGATATATGACCGAACCTAACCAACCCTACCTAACCTAACCTAACCTATCTTTATAGGTTAGGTTAGGTTAGGTAGCCGAAAACGTTAGGTTAGGTTAGGTTAGGTAGGTTAGGTTGTCGAAAAAACATTAATTCATGAAAACTAGGCTTATTAGGCAAATCGGGCCATGCATAGTAGGCTGAGAAGTGAGTTCTGGCTACTAGGTACGACATATATATATATATATATATATATATATATATATATATATATATATATATATATATATATATATATATATATATATATATATATATATATATATATATATATATATATATATATATATATATATATATATATATTTATATATATATGTTGTACCTAGTAGCCAGAAAGTCATACTCGGCCTGCTATGCAAGGACCGATTTGCCTAATAAGCCAAGTTTTCCTGAATTAATATTTTTTCTCTAATTTTTTTCTTATGAAATGATAAAGCTACCCATGTCATTGTGTATGAGGTCATTTTTTTTTACTGGAGTTAAAATTAACGTAGATATATGACCGAACCTAACCAACCCTACCTAACCTATCTTTATAGGTTAGGTTAGGTTAGGTAGCCGAAAAAGTTAGGTTAGGTTAGGTAGTCGAAAAAACATAAATTCATGAAAACTTGGCTTATTAGGCAATTCGGGCCTTGCATAGTAGGCTGAGAAGTGCGTTCTGGCTACTAGGTACGACATATATATATATATATATATATATATATATATAAGTATACAAGTTATAGTTAAGTTAAGTATACAACTTTAGAACACTTTCACTTTAGAAAGTGTTCTAAAGTTATATATATATATATATATATATATATATATATATATATATATATATATATATATATATATATATATATATATATATATATATATATATATATATATATATATATATATATATATATATATATATATATATATATATATATATATATATATATATATATATATATATATATATATATATATATATATATATATATATATATATATATATATATATATATATATGTCGTACCTAGTAGCCAGAACTCACTTCTCAGCCTACTATTCAAGGCCCGATTTGCCTAATAAGCCAAGTTTTCCTGAATTAATATATTTACTAAATTTTTTTTCTTATGAAATGATAAAGCAACCCTTTTCTCTATGTATGAGGTCAATTTTTTTTATTGGAGTTAAAATTAACGTAGATATATGACCGAACCTAACCAACCCTACCTAACCTAACCTATATTTATAGGTAAGGTTAGGTTAGGTAGCCAAAAAAAGCTAGGTTAGGTTAGGTTAGGTAGGTTAGGTAGACGAAAAAACATTAATTCATGAAAACTTGGCTTATTAGGCAAATCGGGCCTTGAATAGTAGGCTGAGAAGTGCGTTCTGGCTATTAGGTAAGACATATATATATATATGTATATATATATATGTATATATATATATGTATATATATATATGTATATATATATATATATATATATATATATATATATATATATATATATATATATATATATATATATATATATATATATATATAACTTTAGAACACTTTCTAAAGTGAAAGTGTTCTAAAGTTGTATACTTAACTCTCGTGTTTAGGAGAGTTGTGCCATATATATATATATATATATATATATATATATATATATATATATATATAGATATATATATATATATATATATATATATATATATATATATATATATATATATATATATATATATATATATATATATATATATATATATATATATATATATATATATATATATATATATATATATATCACGAAAATAAACACGTGATTAAAAATGTGACAGTGTCAGACCACGGAGGAAAATTGAAACAGGAGTTTCCTTAAGTACTTTCGTATATTAATACATATTCAGAAGGAGTGGTTTTACAGGTCGAGTACTGGACATAAATAGGCAGGAGAGAATTGTGGAGTGAGGTGAGGTACAATAAGTGGACACTGCAGTGGGCCTATTGTCTCATCCGATGCAGCTCCCATTCATGACCACACGCAGGCCCACACATGGATAATCATAGCATAAAATAGTAAATATTTACAATGAATTAGTGAGACAAATGTGTTCCAATGGTCCTACATAAATCGCCCTTTAATTGATCAATTAAAGGGCGATTTCCAATGATCCTACTTAAATCTTAAATGATCCAATGATCCTTCTTAAATATGAATGGGAGCTGCATCGGATGGGCCAATAGGCCCTCTGCAGTGTTCACTTATTGTGCAAATATCAAGAAGTGGTTAGGGGTCTGTCGTTTACTCTATTTTGGTACTAATAATTAGGTTAGTTCAAGTGAAATGGTTTTATGATGTTTACGTTCCAAAGGCTGCTGTATTAAGAATGTTTCCCAACAGAATTAGCTGGTGAATTTAATAGTGACATGGAATGATATCTCGTTTTCTATGAGAGGAAAATTCCAGTGTGCCGTGTCTTCTATGAATCGACCTATTATTTACAAACAACTGCAATATTATCTGTAGATTGTATTGAATGTTAGTAAATGGTTTTGGGTTTTCTGACAATCTTTGGTTGCCCTCAGTTCTCCTATCTCATGCATACTTTTTTCTTTTGCTTGGAAATAATTACTACATCTATGTTACAATCCTCCCATGGCTGTATGAATTGTCTCTTAGGTAAGGCAATACATTCTGAAATAACATCATACTTTATACCTTTAGAACTAAAGATACTCATATATGCCCTCTTATTAAACTTTAACATACATTGTTCGTTACTTCCCACTATTTGAACTGAGAGTATTAATTCATTAACTCCCCCACGTCGCATTAAACTAATGGCGAAGACTACATACATCTCCGATATTCTATCCTTGATACTCTCCAGATGAAGTTCCATCCTCATTATTTCAATCATCGCATTTTTTTTTTGGCATCCTAAGATTATTATCATGGCTTCATTTTGTACCTTCTCCTTCTTGTTTAGTCTACCTTTACTAAAACAAGAATAACAGGTGCAGTATAATCAAAAATGGATCTCACAGTACTCAAGTATATCATTCGTAGCACATGGACTCCCACTCCCGGGCGCCTAACAGCTGGGTAGACAGCACTTCCGACTCGTAGTCCTGAGGTTCCGGGTTCGATCCCCGGTGAAGGCAGAGACAAATGGGCAAAATGTTTCTTTTACAATGATGTTCCTGTTACCTAGCAGTAAATTGGTACCTAGGAGTTAGAGAGCTGCTACGGGTTGCTTTCTGGGGGGTGCGGAACAAAAAGGAGGCCTGGTCGAGGACCGGGCCGCGGGGACGCTAAGCCCCGAAATCATCTCAATATAACCCATTCCACAGCATGCCAAGGCCTTTAGAGGTTGTAATCTCTATCGTCATTGACCCAACACTCTGTTCATCTCAGCTTCTGAACTGTCATGGGCATATCCAACATATGTACTTACATATTTATTTATTTTAACTCTATATTTTTACAATTTATTTTCAATATAATAGGCCTCCAACTTCTACATTAAAACTTAATTTTGCCTTCATAACCACCAGTCCCATATGGTGACACAGATTTCCGAAATTATCCAACACCGTTTGAACCTTTGAAATATCTTTACCCTGAAACAAAATATCATCGACATATATGAACGGAGTTACCCCATTTGACTATCTCTCAGATGATATCCCATTCATTAGTACATTAAACTGGGTGGGTCTCAACTTTCCTCCCTGAGGTGTTTAAAAGATCTCACACCTGATACACAACGTTGATACCACACCTGAGCCTTTCTTTCTTGAAGATAATCCTCTATCCAGCACAATAATCTCCCTTTAACACCAAGACCAGTTAGTTCATATATGATATCCTCTTTGTTAGCTTTATCAAAGGCTCCTTGTAAATCAATAGAAATTCTATAGTAATAATTATCATTAGCTAGACATTTAATAATACAGTGAGAGGTACCCTTGCCTCTAAGGAAAGCGAACAGATTGCTAGACAGCTGATCACTTATCAAATAAACAAATCTATTTAAAATTATTCACTCCATCATTTTATAGAAACACGAGGTAAAGGACACAGATTTGTACTCTCCATTTGTTTTAGGGATTAGGATGATCATAGCTTTTATCAATTTACTAGGAATACTGCCCTCTTTAAAACTAATAATAAAGGGGCATAACAGTTGGTTTTTCTCTATAATGGCAAGTCCATAAAGTATTTAATAAGTTACTCCATCCTCCCCAGGGGCGGTAGATTTCCAAACTTTAATCGCAATTATTAGTTCATCTCTGGTTATACCTGTGCAAGTGACATCACTACTGTTACCAGCTATAAGTATAAATTTCCAAGAATTTAATGACTCTCATTACAGCAGACAATGAACTAAGTTTGGTAGCTCCCGCCCATTTATCTACGAAACTGTTCGCAATTCCCTGCGGGTCAGGATGTGCAACAAAATTGTGCTTTTTACCCCTTACTTTATTTACGTCATGCCAGATTTTCTTCAAGTTTCTGTTACTCCCAACTTTCTCTGCAAACTCCTGCCGATACTTGCTACTAATTTATTTTCTCTTCTCACACAGCCTAGCAATTGCCAGTAAAAGACTCTTCCCTTCCACAGTCCTACCATTCCTAATCCAATTCCTGTGAGCTCTCCTCATTGTTAATGTCCCTCTCCTTAGCATCTTGTCATGTGTATAATTTTCTTCTCTGGGGGGGATGACGTTTTTACTGGATGTTCTGTTCAATGTCGCGTTAAATACATTTTTAATTAGATCTTTATAAAATGTTTTTGCCGTAACTGGACTTCAAGTATGATACAAAGACTTCACATGACCAACAAGACCCCTTAATTCTCCCTCACTAAACTCTAACCTTTTCCTCTGAAGGCAGGCATTCTGTTTATCTTTATCTGTATTCGTAATGAAAAATGATCATTTAGCATATCATCTAAAGTAAGACAATTCTCCTCTATGACCCCCAGCATTTTTCAAATAACAACAATCTAATCTCCCTCCCCGAAAAATGAGTAGGAGAGCAGCAGCAGTTGAGCATTTTCATGTCCCCGCAAAAAATAGCACCATCTGCAACCATCTCTATTTGCTTTACCGCTTGATCCTAAAGCTGGATGTATGGCATTAAAATTCCCTAATACACGCGTATCTTCAGAAAAGAAGGAATCTGGCAAGTATCCTAAATCAAAGGAGTTATCAGAGATGTATAGATTAATTAAATTAAACTCCCGGTCTTGTAATTGAATCAGCAAACTAATACTTACAATACCTCTATATCTCTTAGGTATCTCAGTTATCTGAGCAGGTATGGTACTTTTGACATAACAAGACTCCCCTAATTCCTCCACCAGCATATAAGTGAAAACCTTTATAGCCATTTAGCCTCATATTGCTACCATCCCTATCCCCAGTTTCCTGGAGTGCTATTATGTCAATATTCCCTCTAAGAGTATAATAGTGTCCATCCACTGCTTTAGATTTTAACCCATTAACGTTCCAAGATAGTATCCTCACTCGACTTTCTTCCATGATGAATATTAATAAAACTACCTTCTCCCTGCCCGTCACATTCCATGAGATACGAGAGCCGCTTAGACACTTCCTCCTAACACTAACATTTTTGCTTTCCCCTCACTTGCATAACAATTACTTACATTAAAGGTGATATTTTTCATATATATTTTTTATTTATGTATACCGTTTTACTTTAACTTTTGTTAAACATTTTTTACTATACAAGGTTGAACAATGCCAACACTACTAGAAAGTTCTTTTTCCTGGATATCAGCAGCAGTTGCTCTCTATGCTCTCAGTTGCTTCTATCATCTCTTCCTTACTTTCTTCTAATCCGTTTCACTCCCCATTTCAAGTCCCGTTTCAGCTCCATCTCCACCCCATCAACCCTACATAGCTAATTTTTCTAATGCTTCAATCCTCTTTTGTAGCTTTTTGAGGTATTCCAAAATATTCCAAACCTGTGTTTACATTGTCCTGAACCTTATCTCCACAAGGGTTAATTTTTTCTGCTGCATTGCCTACTGCCACTAGGCTCGTCTTAATTGTCGCCATTCCCTTCTCCCAAACGTTGGTCACAGGAGCTATCATATTCTTTCCGCTGTTTCCTCCATGTTCTTACTGTACGATCTTGCCTTCCATTGGAGCTTCATCTATCCTGCTTGTAGGAGCCGACCTGGAGTCTCTTAGCTGAGGTTTCATGGGACATAGAGAGGAACCAGCATTGTGGACACCTCGACAGTTGCAACAAGATGGCAAAACTTTTTTTACCTTTTTCAATCTTGACTCTACACTCTTGCGAGTTATGCTTCGTACCACAGTACCGACATCTGGGGTCAAACTGGCAGTACCAAGCCATATTTTTCCAACGAAAACACAAATGCCTTTGCACAAAAAGTTTTTCTGGGGCCTCACCCTTTAACAAGTAAACAATCTGGCTTTATTTTTCATCGCGTACAATGTTCCTCTATGCGCACACAATACTTTCATTGTTGAGATGAAGAAAATCAGGATCCAAATAAGTTGGATACTGAAAAACAATTACCTTGGTGTAAATCATACCTACTTCAGGAGTAACTATCATAATATTCATAAATTCAACCATTGTTAGGTGTTCCACTGCCTCTTCTGTCCCAACTGTTATGTAGGGCTGGTGAACACCCTCCTTAAATAATGGTTCATCTTCACCAAACATCTTAGCCAAATAAACCGTCCACTCCAGCTTTTGATGAAAGTTTAGTTGACAAATTATAGGAAATAACAACCACTTCCTACTATTAATCTGCGTGTCTTGTGTCCTGCTAGTGAGGGTTTCCTGTTAAGAATGTCTGAGAGTTTGCATCCCTGGATTCTCCTGTCGTCGATTATTATACATTTTCGGTCGCTTGTTGATTTCACTGCCATTGTCACTAAGCTGTCTGTGAATATTTGGCCGTTTCTTTCTGGTCATTGCCACCTGAAATGACTTGGAACGATCTTGTCTGTCATGCTCACTTAGATGTCCTCTGTCATTTTCTCGACTCGCAAAGGCACTGTATCATTGTTGCAGTTGAACACAAGTTTACAACATCCATGGGGTACTCACACAACAGCCACCGGGACCGCGCTTCGGATCGGGAAAATCCCTGTGGATCGACTGTGGATTATTCTTTCTTGTAATCAGTTAAACTTCCTCTTTGTCGATTTTTCTTCTAGCTGGTCAACTGTAGAACCATAAACCAACTGGTCCCTAAATGGATTTGAACTCCCACAGCTACCATACCTTGAGGTTACCTTGAGGTGCTTCCGGGGCTTAGCGTCCCCGCGGCCCGATCGTCGACCATCCTCCTGGTTGCTGGACTGATCAACCAGGCTGTTGGACGCGGCTGCTTGCAGCCTGACGTATGAGTCACATCCTGGTTAATCAGGTATCCTTTGGAGGTGCTTATCCAGTTCTCTCTTGAACACTGTGAGGGGTCTGCCAGTTATGCAGGCACGAATCGTAAAATTACTAGAGCGACGATGCTTGTTTTAACGAATTCAAAATGGTGGTTCTGTCCCAACATAACACTCGTGTTGGGGCAAAGCCCAAATCATGTGGTCATATAGGATCAAAACATGTTACATTCACATGTATTCACAGTTGAATTAACTATTAATTGCTGCCTAGCTGCTATGGGTGACAGTCAGAGTGAAAGAAAGTTTTTTATTTCACCAGCCTTTGCCCATTGCAGGAAGAAAGGTAATTTTTAAGTGAATTGATTGACCAGCATCCTGAATCAGGTCATGCATAGCATTAAAAAAACCACACTGGATCACACTCGCCTATGAAAAGTTATCTGTCACTATTGAAGCATTTAATTTCAGTCACCACGATTTTCACGAGGCCAGAGGCCGAAAGTCAATATAGAAATGGAGGTACATATGGTAAAAGTACTATATGAGAAAAGTTATTAATTGTCATAGCCATAATTTAGATGCCAAGTTTTACACTCGAAATTCTAAAAAAAAATATTTTTCCCTAAAAAAAATAAAAAAACAGATTCCCAATCAAATTCCAGGGAAAGACTCGAAATTCCGAAGACATTTAAAGTTGTTGGATCTAATTATATATTGACGCAAATTGGGTAAATGGGAAGATTTTATTTTTCCCTCAGAGTCTAATGTAAACTAAGTTTATGTATTTGCTATAAACGTGTCTATTATGGTGATATCATTTAATGTCATTTCAAGAACTAAGTGTTAGGGCAGTAAATCTAGTTTATATGTAAAGTTGAGATTTTAAAATGGTGTTACTTTCAGACCTCAGCTCCTTGAAAGGCCAGTTGTGGAGCCTTTGTGAAGCATATTTACATTTGGAACGTCAATGTGGAGCCAAAGTGGGGCAGTTAACCCTTTTAAATGTAGTGCAGAAGGTTATTGGTGTATTATCACCCTTTAAAAGACAGGACGAAGTATTGCTGAGATATTTCACACCAAGAAGGTCAGTACAGTTGATAAATCAAGTGTTTGGGATCTTTCAAAATTTCATATGAATAAATTTGATGCGAAGGAGATGAGCGAGACGGAACGAGCCTCAGCACCTTCTCTTGGAGTATCTGAAGACCATGAGGGTGTTCTTGAAGTAGGTGAGTTGGTCGACATTTTCTCGCAGCTTCATTGATGCCTCCTTGTCCCACTCTAGGCCTCGGGCAGCCATCTCCGTCTTGACATAGTCGTTGGTGCGGCAGTTGACGTGGGAGTGTCCATTTTGCCCCGGCACTGCCCACGATAATACCACACCTGAAGCAGAAGTCGTGATTGGTCACGGGGAATGTTTATCACCAGAGATACAGCAGAGCTCATGTCTTACGAAAGCAACATATATTGTGATGACAGAACAAAATGTATGGAGAAGACCTAGCAGCATCTGAGAGGTACAGAATGGAAGGGCGACTCACCCACGCAGGCGTGCTTGACTAAGTTGTCTAAAAAGTTTCTCTCGCCAGACTCTGGGATATGTTCGCCCACTTCCAGGCTCATCACCCACTCGAAGGGACCCCCGAGGTTCACAGGACTGGCGAGGTCCACTGACGCTATCCTCCCATTAGTGAACTCGTCGATATTTGCCGCTCCGTCCCATCCTTGAGAGGAGCAGAAATGGTTTGAACACATTCACTAGTCACTATAACCAACCGGTCCATGTAGCAAATCACCCAGTAACAAATCTCTGTGACGACCAAGTTATCCAATTAATATATCAGCATAATGTTATTCAATATCACACAAAACGTTTTTTGACCTGGCTAGTCTGCAACCAACTATTTCATTTAGCCTGTTATATAAGAAGTTATCCTATCTTAAATTTTCTTGCAATTCATATTATTAACCAGAACTGTACAGCTGGGAACAAGAGCAAGTTTAATTTGAAATAGTGCAAATTAAAACACATGATGGCATGATGACTTTAATAAGACATTGTTAAAAGCTGCAGTTTAGGCCTCTGTCCCATATAGCAGTGTATATAAACAATATCCTCAGTTCCTTGAGGCAGTGAATATCAGCAGCATCCTCACATTCTCACGTGGCACTGAATATGAGCAGCATCTATACTGTCCAGTATGGCACTGAATAAGAGCATCATCCCTGCATAGCCTGACTGAATTACTCAATATAAGGGAAAATTCTTTACCAATTTGATCTTTATCATGACCTCCACACATATAAATATGACCCCTACAAACAAATTTGCTTCTCCTAACTATTCTTTCACATACAATAAATCCAAAGTTTTTCTTGCTATCTTAAACGACACTTTTTCTAAAACTGATTACTTGCTGTTAACCAGTACTGTAATCGAGACATTGCATCAGGTGAAGAATATATATGGGTTGACTTCGCGCGTCATGACTGGCATCCGCAGACCTCTTGAAGACCCTCACATACCAAGAGCCATTTTTGTTTAGTAAATCTCTGCCTCAGAGTATATGGCAGAGGTGTAACACATGGAGTGAGGTGAGGCAAGACTGGAATAATGTGGATGGGAACAACTGGGGTCATAGGAAAAAGGAAGGAAAAATAGGTGCGAGATGTACCTTAACAGTGAGAAGATGAACAGATTCAAAATGTTCCTTGTAAAAAATTTAGAGAATAAGTGAAGGAGGGGGAGCTCATGGGGACACGAAACATTTGATAGATACACTTATTTAGAAAACCTTCAACAGGGTTTTCTCTCAGCTTATATTCACCACAAAGTGCAATTATATGTAAAAAAAAAAAGTTAATTTTATTTGCATATACTTGATGTTAGCCACAGGAATATATAGAAAAATACAATAAAAATAAAATACCATATGTTTTCATGGTCAAATATAATTTCATTTTAGGATTTGATGCAACCGATTTTGTTACATAAACCCCTAAAACCTGGGTAGATGTTAGTTAAATAACATTTGTTTTTGTATTAGGAATGAAGATAAATAAACAAATAATTCGCGGTACAATACAAAAATACATCATAAATGGTCTGGAATTTAATTTAATTATACTTCATAAATTTGTGTGTGTAGTCTTGCAACATGTTCCAAAATTCTTCTAATTATGACATGTTATAACAAAGTGTATCTCAATATTAGGTGATAATGACCATATTAATGGCAAATCATGATAATTCTTATTTTAATGTAGAATATAATTCTTGAACATTTCAAAGGTGACAGTTCTCACATCATGTAACTGCATTAATTCTTGTGAACGCTGTTTGTCCAATTGAGTCGGCCATCGTCTAAAGGTTATTGTGAACAAGCGGTATGGTAGTGAGTTTGAGGACGCTATGAGGTAAGGACAAGGAACTGAGGCTTGGAAGAGATGTTATATTGAAAAAATACTAGGTTTGAGAGTCCTATGAAGACTATAGTTACGGACCCGAGTCCAGCGTCGGAGCACGGAGCAGCGACGACAACGCCATCTGTGAGTCCGCTCCCGAAACCCACTCCAAATGGACGACGCCATCTAGTGGTGACAGGATAGGCCAGCAATAAGTGTTGGATTCCTGTCCTAGTCAGCTCATGACGTAGCCGCTGCTGACCTCTGGGGAGGTAGTGCTTAGACAGTGAACGCCATCTATGGAGTGAAGAGGTGGACGTTTCTGTCTAAGCTTGAGTGAAGCGTCCCAGTATTAATGACGTGTCTGATTGCAGAGTCGACCTGGGACTGCTGTGTTGGACGATGGACCAGTCTACCCAAGGCAGCCAAGGTCTCTTCACGAGTCTGCTTTGAAGAAGCTGTGAGCCACCCCGAACGAACTCTGTTGAGAGTGTAATAACCTGCCTGAGGCGTGGCAGTGTCGGGAATCGCCTTATCCGGGGCTGGCTGGTGGAAGAGACTAGCCACTGTGGTGCTTAATGAGGAGAGCGATCAGCGGGTCACACGAGGCTCCTGCCTAGGGCTCGCAACCCTAGTATTAGTTGTGGAATGGCCAGACAGCGAAGCTGACCGGTACCTGCCAGCTACAGGCTGGATTGTGGTTGAAGGCCATCACGACGGGGCACCCAGTGGGACTGTGATTTGGCTGGCCTGTGGCCAGGGTAGATTCGTCGTAGAGTTATCGTGGATTCATCATGAACCACGGAAGCAGAGACCAGGGCTACACAGAAGAAGCATCGCCGAGTGTTGAGCGTCTTCAGAGAGGGAGACCTCATTATACATTGTGTAGTAATAATTCCCTTTTATGATTTTAAATTACGGTGGTTGGAATATATATATATATAAATTAGAATACTTGTCTTCAATGTAACTTCCTTGATAGCTTTGACTTGCATTATGGAACACACCCCTTGAAAGCCTCTACTAACTTGGGGCCGGATCCCCGAACTCTACTACCATCAGAGAAGAACCCGGTTGCGTCCCAGTAGGGCCGTAACAACTATAGAAATAGGGGTAAAGAGAAGATAACTTCAGCATTAAATTTCAGACAAAGCAGAGGAAGCTGAAAGTGCACGAGAAGGTTATAATTTATATAAATCAATGTTTCAAAAGAAAAGATAGTAACACAAAACATGACAGACATCAGGATCACTACACAAATGGGATCGATTGGAAAGTTCAAAGAATTTGATCATATAAATCCCAACAAGGAAAAAATTAAGAAAGATCTAATAGGAAAAGTTAAAGTTGTTATTTCAAGACACAGGTTATGTCTCCCTCTCCTCCCTATTTCAACTACAAAAGAGAGGTTGAAAAGGGACTCATAGCCGAAACATTTACCTGAGGGCCACTAGCACCAATGGCCTCGACGAGGACAGGAAGCTGGCGGCTTGTCGAAGGTTCCCCAACCTTGATATTTTCCAGTCGGATTTTAAATTTTAACAGAGTTTTGAAAGTTACAGCTTCGGCGGGTAGGCAGTTCCATGGATTTAAAACCCTGTGGGTGAAAATGCATCTCCTGTTCTCAGTCCTTCATTGTGGCTTGTTGGGCTTGAAACTATTGCACCTTGTTTGCGTTACATCTGATCTTTTGAAAAAATTGCCATGATTAACATCCTCAAAATTGTTTAGTATTTTAAAAGTTTCAATGAGATCCGCCTTGTCATGCCTGGTTGTTAGTGATGTTACCCAAGTGGCCCTCAACCGTTCCTGATACTTAGTTGACTTAGCTCTGGAATGATTTTTGTTGTCCAGTGCTGCAGTTTCTCCAGAGCAGCTATGTCCTTTTGAAGAAGACGTCTCCATGCTTGGATACAGTAATCCAAATGAGGGAGCTCCAGAGATTAATAAAATTGAACCACTACCTTCTTTTCCTTAAAGTCAAAGGTACCCTTGATTATTCCAAGGGTTTGGTTAGTTTTTTGAATGCTGCTCCTGCCTGTTGTGCAACTTTCAGTGAGTGGTAAATTTTGACTCCAAAGTACTTTTTTTCATCAATCTGCTGTAATGTAATGATAATAATTTGGAAGTGTTGGCGTAGGTTGCTATGCCCCACAAGCAAAGTCTTGCTTTCGTCGATATTAATAAGTGTTTGCCAGTCATCTGACCATTGGTCGAGTTCATGTAGATCTCTTTGTAAAGTTTCAACAACATTATCATTTCCCACTTTACCATAAATCATTTGTCATCTGCAAATCTGATGATGTAGTTTGCAATATTCTCATCTATGTTATTGATGTATATGACAAGGGGTTGGCCCCAAAATGGACCCCTGTGGCACTCCACTTACCACATTTTTCCAGTCAGATTCATTTCCATTTAGCACGACTCTTTATTGTCTATGTTTTAAATAGTTTTTTTTTCCATTCTAGTATTCTACCATTTATTTCATGTGCCTGTAATTTCTTTGCCAGTCATTTTATGTGGTACATTACCAAAGTCTTTACCAGAATTCATGTATTCTACATCCACCAGAAGTCCTTTGTCTGTGTAGCCCCCTCCCCGCTCAGCTCGTTGTCGCCGTGTGGGGGCTTCGTGGGCGGCTGCCGGAGTGTGATGCTCCTTAGGACAGTCCTCTCTCCTTTTCTAGCCTTGTGCTCCTGCTGCCGTCCTCTCCAATTCTGCTGGGCACCTTTTCCTTTTCCTTCTGTTTCGTTTTTCTCCCCCCTCTTCTCCTATCTGCTTGCCGTTTCTTGCCGACCTTTTGCTCGTTCTGGTTCTTCCATGGACTTCTTCTATTTTGACGCCCGGGTGCTTGAGGAGGCATACTCATGCACCCGTAGAACTGCAGTACCCGACGTCGAGAGCGAGGGGAACCTTTTATTGTCAATCCCCACTTCGTCACTGAACCCGATCTCGACGGACTGTCGGTTTCTTAAGGTGGCGTTTGTGGGGCATATACTCACGACGCACCCCTAGGAGGCCCCGATAAGATCGGCGATAGCTTCTTGTTGGGTGTCCTGCCTCTAATTGTGGCTCCATGGTGGGTGTGGGGGCACATTCGTGAGTGAATTCTTCTTTTCGTCAAGATGATAACCCCTGTTTCGGCTGCTTCTGGCTTACCTTCTCAGGCTCGTGGGGTGGGCGACCAAGCCCCCGAGTCGGTCCGTATTGGAAGACCGGGCTCTGTAGCCTCCGCTGCATTGGGCCCCGACCTTGCTCCTCCTTTGGCCTCTCTGACTCCTTCCCCTGGCTCCCCTCCCTCCTCTGTGGTTGGGTCGAGCCCCAAGCCCCCAGTGGTGACTACCTCGTCCCCTGGCGCGGCTCCTCCTCTAGTTGTAACTACTGCGCCTTTTAACCCCTCTCTCTCTGGGGGTTCTCACCGCCGTCCTCGTCACGGCCGCTCTCGCTCGATTCCTTCCAGTTCTGCTACCTATCAAGCCTTGTTTGGTCCCGCTTCGTGGGCCAAATATTTTGATCTCCTCCCTCTTGATTCTGCGCCTCCTGACGATTTCTCCCTTCATCGACATCTCATTGATTCCGTGGATGCCTCCATTACTTTCAACCCCACTCGTCTCGGTACACGTGTCGTTGCTGCTCCTTCTCAGGATGCTGCATCCCGCTTGGCTGCCTTATCCTGCCTTGGCGAGACCCCCGTTCGGGTCTCGAAGAACGCTCAGTTGAATGCCAGTGTTGGCACTATTTTGCTCCCGCCCCATGTTGCAACCGGTGTTCGGGACCTGCGCGACTGCCACGACGATATTCGACATATCCTCGCTGCCCAGGGCCATTCTATTCTCCAGGTGGACACGTTTACTCGTCCCCCTCGTGGTAGTCGCCGTCAACCCCTCCGGGTTGTGAAGATTACCTTTGATGGTAGGACCCTTCCACCCTCTGTCATTCTTGCTGGTGCCAGGTGCTCTGTCCAGGAGTACATTCCTTCTCCTCGGCTCTGCAACAAGTGCTGGAGGTTTGGGCATGGTGCCCTCCGCTGCTCCGGGACTGTCTCTCTCTGTCCTTTGTGTGGTGGCAAAGGTCACTCTAAGTCGGAGTGCACTTCTCCCCAGGCTCGTTGCCTCAACTGCGGTGAGGCCCATCCTACCTTCTCCCGTGCGTGTGTCCATTACAAGCTTGAGACAGCCGTCCTCATCCTGAAGCACCGGGAGCGTTTATCTTTTCCTGAGGCGAGGCGCCAGGTTCGCCGGCTCCCGCCTTATGCTAATATCTCTTATGCTCGCGTGTTGCGCTCTTCCTCTCCTCGTCCTTCCCGCCTTCCTCAGACTCACAACCGTTTCCGGGCCTTGGACCCTGATGCGCCCACTGCCCCCTCCTCTGTTCCTTTGGGTTCTCTCCCGAAGGATCCTCCTCCTGGTCCTCTGTCTGGGGTTCCCCTTCCTTCTACCCGGTCTGTCGTGTCTCCTGTGTCTTCTTCCTCGTCCCCCTCCGATCCTCCTTCCCATCCTCTTCCTCCATCTATCGGCTCTCCCCACCGCCTGTCGGTGCGGGCGGATGTCCATCGCTCTCCTAACGGCCGTCGTGTGTGCTCTCGTTCGGCTTCTCCTGTTGAGACACTGGAATCCGTTGCCCGGTACGTAGTTGCTGGGACACCGGTCTCTTTAAGTCTGAAGCGTAAGCCTGGCTCCTCTCCTTCCTCTTCCCCGGCGGGTAAGAAGGCTTCGCTTTCTTCCTCGGCTCCTCCTTCTGGCTCTGTTGCTCCTTCCCCTCCCGTTTCAGTGCTTGCGCCCCCTGTTCCTGCTATGGAGGTTTCTTTGGTCCCTGCTTCCCTTTCGGTTGCTGCTCTTGCTGGGGTGCGCTCCCCTCTCTCTACTCCCCCTCCTCCTGCTGCTGTCCTTGACGGCTCCTCTCCGTTGTCTCCTCCTCTTCCTCCTCCTCCTCCTCCTCCTCCAGACCCTGCCCGCCCACCTCTGATCTGTTCTCCCGTTTCCTTCCCTCCGTCTTTGCTCAGTTTACCCATGCCCCCTAACCCTGACTTTACTGACCCTGATCCCGACCCTGATATTCTTTAACGTGCTCTGTTGCTCTTTCGCCTTTGTTTCTTCCTTGTTCTCTGTTTTTGTCCTTTCTCTTCTCGTCGTTGTCCATTCTTCAATGGAACGTTCGAGGTTATTACGCCAATTTCCTCGAACTCCAACTTCTGATTTCGCGGTTTTCGCCCCTTTGTGTCTTTCTCCAGGAGCCAATGCTTGGTGCTCGTCCTGGTCGTTTTCGTGGCTATTCCTTTCTCTCCCCCCCCCCCCAGCCATTGCTGGGGCTTCTAATTCTTCTGCTCTCTTGATTTGGGCTGATGTTCCCTTTGTTCCTTTACTTTTTCCTTCGCCTCTCCATTGTTCTGCTGCTCGTATCTTTGTGGGGAAATGGTACACAGTTTGTTCCATTTATCTCCCCCCGAGTGTCCAGCTCTCTCTTCCTGATTTGAAACACCTCCTGGACTCCTTGCCGGAGCCTGTGCTCCTGCTGGGTGACTTCAATTGTCGTCATTCTCTTTGGGGTGACGTTCTGACGAATACCCGGGGTCGCCTCCTTGAGCCGTTTCTCCTCTCTTCTTCCCTGTCTCTTCTGAATTCTGGTGAGCCCACTCATTTGGACTCTCGGACTCGCACCCTTTCTTGTCTTGATCTTTCTCTCTGCTCTTCTTCTCTTTACTTAGATTTCACGTGGCAGGTTCTTGATGACCTCCATGGAAGTGATCATTTCCCCATCCTTGTTTCCTTTTTCTCTTTTCGCCCTTCCCTCTCTTTCCCTAGGTGGCAGTTTGCTAAGGCAGACTGGACCCTATTTACCCTCAGTGCTGCTCTCCCTGACCTCTCCCTTCTGCCTCTCTCGCGCGCTCTCCTCCTTTTTCATGACACTGTCTTCAACGCTGCCCTCCGCTCTATTCCTCGCTCTTCCTCTCGGGGTCCACGGAAGTGCGTTCCCTGGTGGAATGCGGACTGTGCTCGGGCTGTCCGCTGTAAGCGTGCAGCCTGGAAGAGGCACCGCCGTAGGCAGACGACCGATTCTTTTCTTTTCTTTCGGAAAGCGAGTGCGGTGGCCCGTAGGGCCATCCGTACGGCTAAACGTGATTGTTGGGCATCTTATGTCTCAACAATTACGTCCGAGACCCCTCTGGCCCAGATCTGGAAGCGTATCCGCAAGATAGCGGGTAAGTTCGTTCCCGATGTTTCACCGGTCCTTCACCTCCATGATACTCTTGTGGCGGACCCGTTGCAGGTCGCTTCCGAACTGGGTTCCCACTTTTCTTCTGTTAGCTCTGGTCTTCATCTTCCCCAATCTTTCCTTCTTCGTAAACCTGTCCTTGAGTCTCGTCCTTTAGATTTCTGCACTCATCTTCAGCTTCCCTATAATGATCCCTTCTCTCTCTCTGAACTTCGTTCTGCCCTGGCCCTCTGCGGTTCTACGGCGGCGGGCTCCGATGGTATTCATTATGAGATGCTTCGCCATCTCCCTCCGAGCACGTCTCAGTATTTACTGAGTCTGTATAATCGGATCTGGGAGTCGTCGTCAGTCCCTGAGGACTGGCTCGATGCCGTTGTCCTCCCTGTTCGCAAACCGGGGTCTCTGGGTACTTCCCCTAAGGACTTTCGCCCTATTGCTCTCACAAGTTGTGTCTGCAAACTCTTTGAACGTATGGTTAACGTTCGTCTGATGTGGTTCCTGGAACACCATCACCTCCTCTCCCCTTCTCAATTTGGTTTCTGCAAGTGCCGCAGCACGACAGATGTCCTGGTGAACTTGGAGGTCTATATTCGTACTGCTTTTGCTGCGAAGACCTCCGTTGTTGCCGTCCTTTTTGACCTAGAAAAGGCTTACGACACCACTTGGCGTTATCATATCCTATCTCAACTTCATTCTTTTGGCCTTCGTGGTCATCTCCCTCTCTTTCTCCGCAGCTTCCTCTCTCGTCGTTCCTTTCAGGTGCGCCTTGGTACCGCTCTCTCTCCCTCTTTTCAGCAATACGAAGGTGTGCCCCAGGGTAGTGTTCTGAGCACTACTCTTTTTCTTGTTGCCCTCATTGGTCTTCTTTCCTCTCTTCCTTCTGGTGTCTTCTCCGCTCTCTATGTCGGTGATCTTACCCTTTGTTGTCAGGGTGATGATTCGCCTCTCCTTCAACGCCGGCTTCAACTTGCAATTGATGCCGTGTCGTCTTGGGCCACAGGTCATGGCTTCAAGTTCTCTACTTCAAAGACTTGTGCCATGACTTTTACGCGGAAACGGGTTGTTCTTCGTCCCTCTTTGTCACTTTATGGTCATCCCCCTTGAATACAAAGATTCTGCGAAACTTTTGGGGTTATTCCTTGACACTCGTTTGTCTTGGTCTCCCCATATCTCTTACCTCCGTGTTGAGTGCTCTAAGGCCCTTACCCTCCTTCGGGTCTTGTCCCATACTTCTTGGGGGGCAGATAGGCGCACTCTCCTTGCTTTACATTCCTCTCTCCTGTCTAAGCTCGATTATGGTTGCCCTGCTTACTCGTCTGCTTCTCCTTCTACTCTTCGCCGTCTTGATGCTTTGCACCATATTGGGTTGCGCCTCAGTTCTGGTGCCTTTCGTTCGACTCCCATCCTTAGCTTATATGTTGACACTGGCTTCCTGTCTCTCCAGGACCGCCGTGATCGCTACTGTCTTCGCTATCTTGCGCGGTCCTTGCAACATCCTTCCTCTCGCCTCTGTCGTGCTTTAACTTTTACCCCTCCTGCGGTTCCTGTTCCTCTTCACCACCTCCCTCTTTCTGTCCGGTTATCTCGCCTACAGGATTCTCTCTCCGTTCGTATTTCTGATGTTTCTCCTCGTGTTGTTCCTTCTTTGCCCCCGTGGAGGGTCCCTCTTCCGCGGTTTTGTACTTCCTTGACCCGTATCACTAAAGCTTTTACCCCTCCGACGGTTCTAAAACGCCTTTTCCTTGAGCACTTTTCTTCTCACTCCCGCTCCGTTTCTGTCTTCACCGATGGGTCTAAGTCAGCGGACGGTGTTGGCTACTCTGTTGTTTTTCCTGATCGCACTTATATGTGTCGCTTGCCTCCGGAGACTAGCATTTTTACAGCGGAACTTTATGCTATTCTCTATGCTCTTCGTCTCCTGCTTTCTCGTTGTCAGTCTTCCTTTGTGGTTGTTGTTGACTCTCGTAGTGCCCTCATGGCTCTCGGGTCCTTTGATCCGGTTCATCCAGTAGTTGTCGAGATCCAGCATTGGCTGCTTCTCGTTCACAGTAAATTTAAGTCGGTTGAGTTTTGTTGGGTTCCCAGCCATATTGGTGTGTCTTTAAATGAGCGTGCGGATGCTGCCGCTAAGGAAGCTGTCCGCTCTTGTCCCATCTCTCGTAAAGGCATTCCGTATTCCGACTTTTACCCGGTTATCCATTCCTCAGTCCTTACCCGTTGGCAGGCTTCTTGGTTGTCTGTTACTGGTAACAAGCTACGTACTCTTAAATGTTGTGTTTCCTCGTGGCCGTCCTCCTTCCGGTGGGAAACAGCTCTGGCGAGGTTGCGTATTGGCCATACTCGCTTAACCCATGGTCACTTGATGGAGCGCCGCCCTGCTCCTTATTGGCCTAGTTGCATTGTCCCTCTTACGGTCGTACATGTCCTTCTTGAATGTCCTGACTTCCAGGACGAGCGTGTGTCTTGCTTTCCGACCGCCCCTCGCGGTCACCTGTCCCTCGATAGAATTCTTGGTGACTCGGATACTTTTGATATCGTTCGCCTTATGCGTTTTTGTTCTCGTATTGGCATCCTTGGTGATATTTAGCGCCCTCTGATTATTTTGCGTATTTGATGGTGCTACATAGCCTTCCCGGTTTGGTGCCTTCTTTTGATAATTACTTACTTACTTACTTTGTCTGTGTAGCTGGTGACCTGTTTCAACAATGTAAGCAGGTATTTCTTAAGCAAGTCAGCAAAGTAGCTGTTGTTCACACCATTTCTCTTATAAACATATGAAACAACTAGTCCAAAAGCTAAAATACTGTAAAAGTATTCAATAAGACTGTATTTAATTAAAACCTATGAATAAATAAGCATCTACCTCCCCTAGTTAAAATTGACTCACATAAATCTGGACGCCTCCAGCACCAAGTAGGGGAGGAGGGCTCTCATGGGCGATGCCAAGAAAGTGTGCACATGGCTCCCCAGACGCTCAGATATACTGACGTTCAGCAATAATTAACATGTGCAATTTCCCTGAGCTTCGCGATACAGGATTAACAGAGGTTCCGCCCAACTGACGAGCTATACAAACAGGGAAGTGTTCTGAACAATTGAAGTATATTATTATGTTAGTCAATATTTATAATTAATTGATTGTTTAGTTACGACGCACAAGAAAAACTCGGAATGGGTAAAGCGTTGTTCAAATTGTTCCTTAATTTCTTTGAATATACTGTATGCTGTTGTATCAGTTTATTACTGGTAACTTTACCGGTAGGTACAGTTCAAGATAAGAAGAGAGGACGCCAGATTGACCTGTAGTCCCATGAGGTTTCTTAAGTCGTCAATACAGTGTCTACCTACATGGTTCTCGGTTCGCGATAGATGGATATCCAGGGCTTCGTATGAGGCCATTACGACTTTGGAGTGAATCCATAACTATTCACTCACTGATTTGTAGAATAACTAACATTTTGTAGTTCATGTTACCCACCTCTGGTGGTATAGACTATAAAAATAACCCCCCCTCCCAAATTTGTGGATTGGGTAACATCTGGTCGGAAATTAATATAGAAAATACAGTCCACTTAAAAAATCCTTGAAAATACAGTCATTTATTAACTTTAATTATCTAACATAAATTTAGAAATAAATGTATTAGTAATAAATCAAATAAATTCCTGCTAGGAAACTCTCCCACATCAGTAGAGAATAAGTACCTGGTTGTTAAATGATTTGCCGGGTCGTATTCTTTGGAAAATTAGGATTAATGACATGTCCAAAATGCTATGCGCTCTAGTGGTTTTTCAAGAATGTAAAAACTCCTGTATATATCATAATAATAATAATAATAATAATAATAATAATAAATAATGATAAAATAGAAATTTACTTTCTAGGTGAATGGAATAAATAATGATTTACATTGTGGATTTAGACCTTATCCAGAGGTTCTGCTTAGTTATCGATGTCATAGGTATTTTAACTACCTGTGTCATCCATCTAGTTCTCTTTCTTTTTCTCTCCTTGTTGGCACATATTTTTGAATGAGTTTCTGTGGTGACATTCTTGAAGTTTTGTCATGATGCATCCATGTCATGTTCATCTATTTGCTCCCTCCAGGAGATGTTTCACATTTTTTCTCTCATTCCTTGATAGTCGCTTCTATAGCAATCTAGAAAGTCATCATCATGAACTTTCATGGATCAAATAAGAGAGATATGACAAAAAGGAAGCAAACGAGACAGAAAAGCATCAAATAAGAGGCTAAATGGAATGAATAAAGACAGAACAGAATAGAAGATAAGTTTGCTACTAATAACCTTAAGCCTGTAATGATAGTTGATAACCTACCATTCCATGACTTGATGACTTGCTGGGTACCCGAGAGTCCTGCCTGCGACATAAGCTGTAGGTATTCTTTGTTGATGTTTTCGATCTCAACTTTATTAGGGTGGGTCAGTATGCCCTCTGTCTTGCGGAGGAAGCACCTGCCATAGTGGCCAAGGCCCGCCCCGAGGTCCGCGACTGTGGACTCCCTGAAGAGTTTCTCCAATCCAGCACATAGCTGTGTTGGGGAGTTGCAGGATTTATGTAGACATTTCCATATTTTTGTAATTGTTGCAGTTTGTATTCATAGCATTTTAACACTATTTTTAGGAATATTGTGATTATTCAACTCTATATATTTTTCACTACCATCGTCAACTTTAAAGATTAAAGTTGATGATGTATTGCTAAAAATTTGCCCTAATACTAAGGAGTTGACAAAATATATTTTTTGGCTAAAAAAAACAAATATGATCAAATAAATTGCATATATATCGTTTGAAAGTATGTACAGAGCGTTATATAACAGATAACCCTAGAATATAACTGATTCAAAATACGTTTTTACATAAAGTTGTATTCATTAGTTTTTCATTTATATTATTCTGCACTGCACGCAATACTCATTGTAGCATGCACCTCAAAACTAGTTAACAAAGAAACCAAAACCATGGATTTTTTTATTTTGAAAGGTAATAACAATGTATTCAAATACATTTCTAGAAAGGATTTTTGTATTTTCTGTGATATTAAACAAATGACTTTTAATAATATTTGATATTTTAATTGTTTCATGAATGCAATATATATATATATATATATATATATATGCGAACAAGCCTGAATGGTCCCCAGGACAATATGCAACTGAAAACTCACACCCCAGAAGTGACTCTAACCCATACTCCCAGAAGCAACGCAACTGGTATGTACAAGACGCCTTAATCCACTTGACCATCACGACCGGACAAAATGAGGTGATAGCCGAGGCTATTTGAACCACCCCACCGCCGGCACTCGGATAGTAATCTTGGGCATAGCATTTTACCAAATCACCTCATTCTTTGGGGCACACGTGAGGAACACAAATGCGAACAAGCCTGAATGGTCCCCAGGACAATATGCAACTGAAAACTCACACCCCAGAAGTGACTCGAACCCATACTCCCAGAAGCAACGCAACTGGTATGTACAAAACGCCTTAATCCACTTGACCATCACGACCGGACAAAATGAGGTGATAGCCGAGGCTATTTGAACCACCCCACCGCCGGCACTCGGATAGTAATCTTGGGCATAGCATTTTACCAAATCACCTCATTCTTTGGGGCACATGTGAGGAACACAAATGCGAACAAGAATGAGGTGATTTGGTAAAATGCTATGCCCAAGATTACTATCCGAGTGCCGGCGGTGGGGTGGTTCAAATAGCCTCGGCTATCACCTCATTTTGTCCGGTCGTGATGGTCAAGTGGATTAAGGCGTCTTGTACATACCAGTTGCGTTGCTTCTGGGAGTATGGGTTCGAGTCACTTCTGGGGTGTGAGTTTTCAGTTGCATATTGTCCTGGGGACCATTCAGGCTTGTTCGCATTTGTGTTCCTCACGTGTGCCCCAAAGAATGAGGTGATTTGGTAAAATGCTATGCCCAAGATTACTATCCGAGTGCCGGCGGTGGGATGGTTCAAATAGCCTCGGCTATCACCTCATTTTGTCCAGGCGTGATGGTCAAGTGGATTAAGGCGTCTTGTACATACCAGTTGCGTGGCTCCTGGGAGTATGGGTTCGAGTCACTTCTGGGGTGTGAGTTTTCAGTTATATATATATATATATATACATATACATATACAGCAGGATAAGTTCCATCCTTAAAATAAATGGGTGTTTACAAGTAGAAAAAAAATTAATTTACAGTTTGGAAATAACAACGTTGGGAGAACCATGTGTTTTTTATTTTTTTCAGTTTGTCTTATGAATTTAAAATCACAGTACTATGCTAGGTACCGAATATATGCATCCTACTGAAGTAGTAGGTACTTAATTCAAAATGGAGTTTACTGTAATA
The DNA here is from genome assembly GCF_040958095.1 of Procambarus clarkii. Taxonomy (NCBI): domain Eukaryota; kingdom Metazoa; phylum Arthropoda; class Malacostraca; order Decapoda; family Cambaridae; genus Procambarus; species Procambarus clarkii. The sequence continues at coordinate 31,586,619 of NC_091151.1, forward strand.
TTGCTTCTGAGGAATAAATTGACAATATCTTAAAAACATAAAAAGTTTACCAAGCCAATTAGAATAGGGTAACATAAGTGAGTTTTAAAGTCAATGATTATCCTTAGGTTTTTATTATAGAAAGTTTGCTTTGCCTGCTTGCAATAAAACATTTAAGACTGGTTTTGGGTATTACAATTTTGCCTCAATTTCATATATTTCAGGCAATTTCTTCATCAACGAATTCTGCGCTACAGATTCTCAAGGAACTAAGAAACGTGAAAGAGAAAACTGAATATTTAACTTTAATATGATGGTCTGAATAATAATGTAAACAGAATCCTTGCAGTGGTAACTTTTATGTATAAAATAAAATTAAAAGATTTATTAATCCTCTGAATCTTAATGTCTTAAAAAGGTAAAACTCCATTGTCCTTCTCGATCGTGAATATAGTTTAAGGAACTAGAGTATTAGGCAGATGAAGGAAATCAGAAGGATCAAGATAAGTGAGCCATAAACACAAGATATCATCAACATATCTATATCATACTGTATTAGAGGGTAGAATCCTTGTTCATATATTTGATGCATGAAACTCCTTGTACAAATTACTCAACATGAGATATAAAGAATTACTAATTACCACAAGCAATGAGTAGTCGTTTCTTATTAAGGCTACTCATAGCCCAGTCGATAAAGCTTCTGCATCATACGCGTGAGGAACGAATATATATATATATATATATATATATATATATATATATATATATATATATATATATATATATATATATATATATATATATATATATATATATATATATATATATATATATATATATATATTCTTCTTATTGAACTCACAAGGTTCGTCAACATGTGCCTGGCTGGTGATATACCTGAAGTCATCTGGCCTCTCTTTATTGATGCCTCCCTCTGTGCTCTCAAAAAGAAGGACGAAGGAATCAGGCCAATCGCTATTGGCAACACTCTCCTGACGCCTGAATTGCCAAGGCTGCTACGAGGGTTGTCAGCCAGCAAGCGGCTGAATTGCTGAAAGCCAATCCAGCTAGGATTTGGAATCCCCCAAGGCTGTGAAGCGGCTGCCCATGCAGCACGAGCATACATCACCAACATTTCTGATGAAAAGGCCCTGCTCAAACTGGACTTTAAGAATCCCTTCAACATGGTCAGAAGAGATGCAGTACTTTGTGCCGTACATCGCCATTTCCGGCCCCTCCACTCGTTCATACTATCGTGCTACAGTGGTGAGTCAAAACTGCTCTTTGGTGAACATGAAATCAGATCATGTGAAGGTGTTCAGCAAGGTGATCATCTTGCTCCCCTTCTTTTCTGCTTAGTCTTAAAAGAAATCACCGAAAGCTTGTCCAGAGAGTTCAACATCTGGTTTTTGGATGATGGCACTATAGCTGGCACCATAGACCACCTCTTGTCAGATATCAGGAAAATTAAGGGAGCAAGAAGTACGCCTGGGTCTCGTCCTGAACCCTTCCAAGTGTGAAGTAGTCTCCTCCAACCCATGACATCGTAGCTAGAATAAGGTCTGCCTTGCCTGGAACCCATGTCATTAGGGCCGAGAACAGCACCCTCCTTGGAGCTCCCCTCGGGTCTAACGCCATTGAGGAGATCCTCGACAAGAAAATCGTAGACCTTAGGAGGATGGAAGACAGAATAGGTGACATCGATGCCCATGATGTTTTTTATCTCCTCACCAAATGCCTATCCCTTCCGAGGCTAACCTACTTTCTGAGGTGCGCCCCATCTTACGACAACCGAAAGCTTGAAGAGTATGATCTCTTACTGAAGACCATGCTGGAAAAAGTTGTTAACCTCTCCCTCAATGAATGCCAGTGGAAACAAGCCACTCTTCCTGTCAGGCTCGGTGGCTTGGGTGTCCGCACCGCCACCCAAATTGCTGTCCTAGCCTTCCTGTCTTCCTCCTCAGCATCAGATGACCTGGTTAAGGAAATTCTACCTGACACCCTGAGTGATGTAGCGGGGATACAGGACCCCCACTACACGGAATGCGACACGAAATGGGGTGCCATGACAGACCCAGCACTCAGACCAGCCATGCCGAAAGCCAAGAAACAATCCAGTTGGGACAGCCCCATTGTAGACAAAGAAGCCACAGCTTTGCTGGAGGCAGCAACAACCCCCAGTGATGGTGCACGCGTCACAGCTGTGCAGGCTCCCCATGCAGGGGACTTCCTTCTGGCAGTCCCCATGTCTGCGACAGGCACACGTCTTGGTCCGCAGGAGCTCCGTATTGCAGTCGCTCTCCGCCTTGCTGTTCCTATCCACACTGTTCACATGGTGTATTTGCGGCGAGGCAGATGCTGACGAATATGAATTGCATGGCCTGCACTCTGGAAAATCTGGTGGTTGGCACACTAGACACGACGAAATCAATGACATCATTAAAAGAAGCCTTGCCTCTGCTCAGTGTCCAGCGGAGAGAGAGCCCCGCAACCTACTGAACCGTGACTCTGTTAGCTTGGCCGGCCGACTAGACGGAATCACACTGCGACCGTGGAAGGGTGGCAGACAGTTGGCATGGGACTATACTTGTGTATCCACCCTGGCTACCACATATTCAACCTTTCTGAGGGCACAGCAGGAGCCTGCGGCGACACGCAGAGAAAGAGACAAGTCAGCCAAGTACAGGCAATTAGATTATCGGTACAAGTTCGTTCCAATAGGGTCTGAGACCCTAGGCCCATGGGGTGAGAGTGCAAGAAGGTTTCTTAAGGATGTTGGTTCCAAGCTCATTGACACCACAAGAGACCCTAGAGTGGCAAGTTTTCTCTTTCAGCGCCTCAGTGTTGCGATCCAGAGTGTGAGTGCTCGCTGCATCCTCGGTTCCTGCCCGGCGACGGAGGAGTTCGAGGAAATCTACAGCCTCTTGGAAGCGAACTTTTTTTTGTGTGTCCTCTTAATGTTATTTTTTTGTATAAAATCAGATATGTAACTGTATAACCTTGCATAATAGAGTGTACGCCATAATAAAAAAAAAAGGGGGTGGTAGGAGAAGCGAACACTTCTTTCGTATTCAGAGTTAAATGGCAAGGTTTTCCCTGAATGCTCTGTGTTCCCTTCTCTGAGGCTGTGGGTCCCTATAATTGTACCAGTGGTGGTACCCCCTATATATATATATATATATATATATATATATATATATATATATATATATATATATATATATATATATATATATATATATATGTATATATATATATATATATATATATATATATATATATATATATATATATATATATATATATATATATATATATATATATATATATATATATATATATATATATATATATATATGTATATATATATATATATATATATATATATATATATATATATATATATATATATATATATATATATATATATATATAATCTGAGGTTGATTTATTTCCCTAAATTCATTTAGTGATTTCATGATAGCAATAAACATAACATATTTGCATAATTTTTGGGGAACTTTGACTATTTGTATTAGGAAAATTCAATTATTAGGCCTTGCATAGTAGGCTGAGAAGTGCGTTCTGGCTACTAGGTACTACATATATATATATATATATATATATATATATATATATATATATATATATATATATATATATATATATATATATATATATATATATATATATATATATATATATATATATATATATATATATATATATGTAGTACCTAGTAGCCAGAACGCACTTCTCAGCCTACTATGCAAGGCCTAATAATTGAATTTTCCTAATACAAATAGTCAAAGTTCCCCAAAAATTATGCAAATATGTTATGTTTATTGCTATCATGAAATCACTAAATGAATTTAGGGAAATAAATCAACCTCAGATTTTAGAGACAAAACTTTACATATAAGGTGAGAGTTTCATGTAAATTGAATAAAAATGAAAGAGTTTGAAGTCGTTTATGTTACTTCAAAACAAATCTTGAAAATATTAAAGTCTAAGTGACTGCCATCTCAGGCTGAGGTTGACATCAACCAATTTCCTCTAAAATTGGCACCCTTACATATAGGCTTACGTGCAGTCAGGAGCATAAGTTTCATGCAAATCGTTCAATAAACAAATAAGAACAATAAAATTTAAAAAAAATAATAAAACTAATTATATATTGTTTAAATATATGCTATTGTGATAGCTGAGAGTCATAGACATGACACACAGAAATCACACTGACGTGAAGCATCCAATGAACAAATGTACAAGGGCCGTGACGAGGATTCGAACCTGCGTACGGGAGCATCCCAGACGCAGGTTAAGGCAGTGTCTGGGATGCTCTCGGACGCAAGTTCGAATCCTCGTCATGGCCCTTGTGGATTTGTTCATTTGTTCAGTCATAGACATGATTTCAGTTGACACTAGTATTTGATAATCGTTTTTGACCATTTTGGAAATTTTTTGAACATCTACTTCATTATTTTTTTCCTCCTTTCCTATTTATGCTACGATGGACCAGATGAAACACTTTTCATATACAATTAGTCAAAAAAGTTTGATTTAAATCGAACTAGTTTTCATTTAATGCATTTTTTGGGAAATCTGGATCTCAGGACCCCCCTTGATAGAGCCCTGTTGTTAATGCATTGTTAATTGCCTGGAAAGAGACGTTGTTGTCTTGCCTATATACTGAGTTCTCTGGGGCTTACAGTCCCCAAGTGGGCCTTTAAAGGCATAGACGACGTTGGTTTCCTTCAAGGCGTTTTGCTTGGTGTCTGACCACACAGGAGCTGCAAGTCGGGTTGGCTAATCCACGACTGCAGCTCCCAATGACACCAGCTACTGGTGACAGATTAGACAAAAGTTCTCCCAAACCAATCATATTTAGTTCTCTTATCTTAATCATATACGAGTATTGTGTTTTTAGTTGTTCGGGTAGTGTGGACTGGGCCGGAGAAATACAGAGTGTTGTGAACGCTTACAACAACCGAGATTCTCACTCAGCTCTGGGTGGAAGCAGGTGGATGAGAAGTTATGTAGAATAAGTGAGATTTTGGTGAACAAGGTTTCTCCAATGGCTATGTCGAAGACATAATAAAAAGGAAGGTGGCGAGGTGTGCAACAGGCAGCGGAACAACTAATGCCGCAATATCCGTAACTTCCAATAAAATTGTTCATCAAAAACTTCTTTTCTCTACGGCCTAGAAAACAGAGGAAGGAGCCCTAAAAGAGATCATTGAAAAGAACGTTACCCCAACTGACGTCAACTAAAAGATAAAACTAACAATATATATATAGGAAACCCGCCAACCTGCAAATGAAGAATTCTCCCGACAGCAAGAAAAACGCATTGAGACCAATGTTATTTACGCTTTCACGTGGCCACTTATATTGTGGCCACGTGAAAGGGCTGGGGATTGTCAGCCCCAACGAACTCAGTATATAAGCAAAAGAACAACATCTCTCTCTTGGCGTTTAACAATGCATAAACCACAGGAATCCATGAAAGAACATATAATCGCCACACACACACACAATGAGACGATCACCATGGATATTTTGACTGAGCAAGCACCAAAATAATTGATAGATATAATGACAATAGAAGATTAGACATCAGTGAATCGCTGCACATCAAGAAATCTAGACTAGCAATCAATAATCAGCTACTACACAGTTACACTCTACCTACTTCAAGACCCCGCGCCAATGCAGAAGCTGGACTGAATGACCCTGCAACAGGAACGGAAGCAACCAGAAAAAACATAAGCTGCCAACTTGTCACACTTATTTTATTATCCTATTACATAAGACCCCATTTATACCCCAGTATGTGTCATTTATCCATGTCACCTACCACCTCACCATTAGAGGATATAATCAGGTGCTAACACAGAAGATTTAATTAAAAAAAAAAAAAAAAAGAAGAAGTTACAGCCCCGCTCTTGTGCCAGGTAAGTCCTCGATAGGCTCAACATAGCCCGTGCTACTTTCAACTTTTTGTTCTGAGTAACTGAAACTTAAATAACAACAACAACAGTAAGAATTTCCCAGACCTCCAGCTCCCGAGCTCGGATGGGACTTATCAAAGCAGATTGGACGAAGTTTTAGGAATCTCTCGAAACTTGGCACCATAACTACTACTCCTCCTGACAACACCGAAGAAATGAAAAAAAGATTTAGTAAATACAATACAACGAACAGCAAATCACGCCATTCCCAAGAGGAAAACAATTACCCAACATCATAATGGACCATTGGTATTACTGTGATAGGATCAAAGAGCTACATAACAAAACAAATTGTGCACGAAAAAATTTCAGAGAAGATAGAACCGAAGCTAATCTAGGACTTCTTAGAGTTGTCCGAGATCATATGCACGAAGAAACAGCAAAAATCAGAGAAGAAAAATGGCTCGAGTGGTGTGCCAAACAAAATCAGCATACATCCTTGGGCGACATCTGGAGGCAGATCAACAAGGCCAAAGGAAAATCGCCTCCTGCTCCGCCACATTATGTTCATCCAAAGCAAGAAAGCAGAAAGGTAGGCCAATCTATTTGCTTCAATATCCAGTTCCACTCAACTTCCTCAAGCAACTCTGACTCACCAATAAAGACTTCAAGCAGCAAGATGGAAAAAATAGATGATGCTTTAGCCTTACCTGACGAACTAGACCACCCTTTCAATCTGAAAGAACTCAGATTGAGTTACAAAGAAAACTAAAATCATAGCTCCAGGTGAGGACAAAATCTCTTACAACATGCTGGCCAAGCTAGGAGAAAAGGGTGAAGAAGCCTTCTTGAATCTCATCAACAGAGTATGGGTGACAAGAACTCGACCACTCGCTCGAAACAGCAATTATAGTTCCCATTCCAAAACCTAAAGACCCAGGAAATCCAAGACCCATCTCATTAACCAGCTGCCTGGCCAAAACTGCGGAAAGAATGACTCTTAAATGAATTGAATGGAAAGCCAATCCTCTGCACCAAAATCTGTTTGCTTACAGAAAAGGTGTTGGAACCACAGAATGCCTTACCTCCCTCCTGGATCAGATCAATGACAAACCTGGAATCGTTATTTTTCTAGACCCAGAAAAAGCCTTCGAGCTTTTTCTAGGTCCAGTGCCAGTGTTCCAGCTACACTGTGCTACCTTGTGGATAAGGAAATCAAAGGACACGTTCTTGCCTTTGCCAAAGGAAGCCTGCTTAACCGAGAAGCTAAAGTCCAATTCCAAGGAAAAATATCGGCCTCTTTAAGAATATAAACCAACTTACACGCCTTAGAAAACAAGATCAAACAAAGGATAGCCACCATAACAGCAAAACTTGTTGGAACCACCGCCAGACTGTCAATCAAAGACAGCATAGACAAATCGCTTCAGAGAAACCTTCAATATAAAACAAGTGCATAGAAGGATAATCTAGTGAAGATTCTAGGGAAAGTGGACATGGAATAGACCATTAAAAACAAAAGGGAAGATAGACCGTATCAACACTTTCGGCAGCCTCCTCCATGGGAAGAATCGAGTCTAAAGTTTGAGCCTCTGACTCGCAGAGGCTCAAAGCTGTCATAGAACAACAAATGGAAACCATCTCAAGACCTACAACGACTCACATCTTCACAGACGGATCAGTTGATCAAGAAAGAGGTTCTGTTGGGGCAGCAGTTTTCACTATCAACCATTAAGCTTACTGCAGCATGAATAGTGGGTGCTCAACATTGCAAACGGAATTATATATCCCTGAAGGAGGCCATAAACTATACAATTGAGAATAATTTACATGATGTCATCATTCATACAGACTCTAAATCTTCGCTGCAGGCATTGTTATCCAGTCAGCACAGAGACAATATACAACTCCTCACAGAAATGCAACATATAGGAAAAGAAACCCATAATCTAGGACTGTCAATCATCCTAAATTAAATACCAAGTCACATTGGCATAGATGGTATATAAAAGGCAGACACACTAGCAAAAACTGCCACTGCTCTACCTGTTGTACACGTTCAAATACCTCCAAGTTTTTCACAGATTAAGGAGCAAATCAAGAAGAAAATACTCCCAACTATCAAAAGTCTCCACAGAGCCAAAGTAGCGGAAGGAAGATCCAATGCGATATGGTACAAACAAGCCGCTGGGCACTACCCTTTCAAGCCTGGCAAAAAGATATGCAGAGACATTGCAGTAGCCATACACAGACTCAGAATTGGTTACAAGTGCTGGTGGGAGGTAATAAACCCAATAGTTAAATAGTTTCATATCTGTGGAACAGAAGCAGAGGCGCCACTATTGCACTACTTACTGGAATGCGAAGCTACTGAAGCCCTGCGCATCAAACTCAACTTTAATCCAACGACAGCAGCTGCATTAGATGCACATTCCCCCGCGACTACAATGTTTAGAAAAGCCGTTGAGGAATGGGACTAACTTGTGAACATATTGCACCTACATCCGACACCAAGATAATGTTATTAAAACCAGACCAGTGCACTAAAACAGAAGCAAAAAAGAAACAGGTTAAAAAGAGGAAACCCCACCTCCATTTAAAACTTTGACTCAAATATGAGAGTATCAAGGTTATCGCAAATAACTGAACTGAATTACGGGCTCACCATAACCCGTGCAATATGGACATTTCGTTCTGAGTAGCTAAATCTAAAACAACAAGAACAATAACAGAAGAATTATTCACTGTGCTATTCACACTGCTACCCGTTAAGGGTGTGGCCACAATGCGACCCAAACGTCTGAAGGTTAGAGCTACCCTTCTTGACGGTCATGCTCTCGATAGAAGTAATATTCTTAAGGTCCTGAAGGGCGTTACCGGCATCACACCCACTGACATTAGTCAGGAAGGTGATGATATCATGCTTTTCTTTTCATGTGAGGAAGACCTAGAAAAACTCTTGACTAACGATGCCATACTTCGCAAGGAGCACCACCTACATCCTCACTACCTACGTCAGTTCCTGGCCGGAAGAACTGTTTTCACCAGCAGGAGCAGCCAGTGGATCGTTGACCGACCGCAACATAATATCATGGACAATATCGAGGACGAAAATCCGAACCTGGGTGCATTCAACCTAGAGTTCTGCAGCACTGACAAATCATTAATGAAGATTACTTTTACCATCATAGCTGCCGCCACCCAGGCTGCCACATAAGGTTTCTACTCTTTCGGCTTGCAAATACCACCCCACCAAGTAAAAAAGGAATGATACCATGAGATCCAGCAGTGCTTCAAGTGCTACGAGCTATCCCATCCCACCAACATGTGTCAGCACCCTGTTCCGAAGTGTAGCCTGTGCGCACTGGACCATCACTACTCCATATGCAAGATAACAGCCCATCGTTGCTTTCTCAGGTGAAGACAATCACCCCGCAAATTTCCTACCGCTGCCCCCGCAGACTGGAAAACATTACGGCCCAGGTTGAAACCAAGAGAAACAACTCCTCTACCTCCGCAACCAGAGCCCCAGGGCTCTGGTCGTGGAGTACCTGAGTACCTGAGTACCTGAGTACCGGGGTACCTGGTACCAGATACATTGAGGTACCTGGTACCAGATACATTGAGGTACCTGGTACCTCCTACCAACGTGGGCCGGTAGGAGGGGAGGAAGCCCTGTCACAATTTTAACTTTTGTTCTGGCAATATTTATTTTATTTGCTGGGAGGATATTCATCAACCGTGGACCTCAGATGTTCGTATAGTGCTCTCTGATTGTGCCTATGGCATCTGTACCATAGAGTGGTCACTGGTTCTATTGTGCATTTCCTTCCATTTCGTTCATTCCAGTATTTTATTTTCTGTGTAAATTTAGGACTTGGCTCTCAAGTATTTGCCGTGTATGTTATTTGATACCACGCTTGTATCCTTTCTAGAGAGAGAGAGAGAGTGCATTTTGAGAGCTTTGAGACGATCCCAGTAATTGTAGTTCTTTATCGTATCTATGCCTGCTGTATATGCTCTCTGTATTCCCTCTTTTTCAGTAATATCTCTAACTCTGAAGGATTAGTTGAATATCGATCAGTACTCAAGGCAGGACAGCACCAGCGATTTAAATATTATGAGAAATGTGATGGGATTAATTAATTTGAAGGTTCTCGTAATCCATCCTATAAATTTTCTAGTTGACGCTATATTTCAGCCCATCATCCTGTTTTGATAGTACTTATAGGATGGTCGAGGACCATAGTACATATACCGATGTACAACGCAATTAGAAAGTAGAAATCTGTACTATTGAATTTGGATAAGCCGGAAAACGATTTTCTACTTATGTTGCAAATATAAACTAAACTAACCTAACTAAACCTCCCTAGGCCTAATGCATGCTATCTGAAGCCTACTGTAGTACATATGTGTGCTTATACTAGGCCAAGGAATATTTAATCTTCTTTTAGCTTCATTATTTTTCTGATTCTATAAAGTGAATAGTACAAAATTCTACTATCTAATTGATTAGTACGTCACTGTTTGTACTATGGCGCACATAGTTACAAAAAGTATTATATAAACATGAGGATGGGTTGAATATTTGCTTGGCTATGCACCCAAAATTGTTAAGCCGTTAGACATTATTTTCATAGCCTTTACATGTTGCTTTCCTCCTATGCAACATGTTGAATTTCCTCCTAAAACTACAAGTTAAAAACAACTAGCTGATATAATAATGGATTCTCTAGAATTAACTTTAATCATATTATCATCATATTAATGATGAATTAACTTTTGCATCATCTGCAGAAGATGATATGAAGTTGTAACTCGTATTTTTGTTTATATCTGATGTGAGAATAAGTAAAAGCAGTGGTGCAAAGACTATGCCCTGAGGTACAGATGTTTTCACTGTGCTTGGAATCGATTTCATTTGGATAACTGTTACTCAATGCGTTCAGATTGACAGAAAATATAATATCCATCGCTTTACTTTATCTGCAATTCATACTGACCTCATTTTGTGAACAATCACTCAATCAAAACATTCATCAAATGCCTTTGCAAAGTCCTTGAATACCACGTCTCCACTAGTTTTCATCTAATGCATCAGTTATTTTATCATAGAGGTCAAGTTGCTGCAATTACGTGATCTTCCAGCTCTAAATTCTTGCTGCCTTGGGTTGCGGAGGTCACTGGTCTCCATACAGCTGGAGATCTGATTCCTGATCACTCTCAAAAAGTGTTATTATATGGGATGTTAGTGCGACTGGTCTATAGTTCTAAGAGTAATGCTTTCCTCCCTCCCTTGTGTAGGGGGGGGGGGGTTATACCTGCTGATTTTAGCGCATTTGGTATCTCCCAGCATCTACGCTTCTTCTCGACACTTCACTCCCCCAACCACTTGGGCTGGACGGTAGAGCGACGGTCTCGCGTCATGCAGGTCGGCGTTTAATCCCCCGACCGTCCAAGTGGTTGGAACCCATTCCTTCCCCCCGTCCCATCCCTCATCCTTATCCTGACGCCCCTTCCAAGTGCTATATAGTCGTAATGGCTTGGCGCTTTCCCCTGACAATTCCCTTCCCCTCCACACTTCACTTTGTTTTTGTACTACTGGCACTTTGCATTTCCTTATAAAGGAGTCTTTATTTTCAAGTCCTTTATAAATATTGAATTACATGAGTCTGGACCTTAGGGTCGAGTACGTTGACATGTTGTCAATTTCTCTTTCAAAATGTGAAGAGTTCGTGTTGATATAAATTATATTTTGAGGGGGTTTGGATATCATATATAACGAAGCTGTCTGGATCTTCCACTGTCCATGGAGGACAGAAGAAAATGTATATATGCTAGTTAGCATTGTAAGAATGTGGCCACGTCTGGGGTATGAATTTTTTTTTTATTGGGGTGCTAAACATGTCCTCGTGCAGTTTTTTTTAGGATTTCATTAATTTTGTTGTCGTCCTCGGTGTTTGAACCTGCACTTGCAATACTGACAGAATTTTGATTTCGATTTCGCATATGTGAAAAAGTATTTTGGAATTTTCTTGATCTCTTGTGAGGCTTAATATTCTAATTATATCTGTTGAGTCTGATAAGTGCTTCAGTCTCTGAGCTATTTCTTCACTCTTCCTGTTTTATGGAAATAGTCGTGTCTACTTAAGCATTTTCGTTATTTTTTTCTTTCTGCAGTCCCATCAGCGTTCTCTTTCTAAGCTGGTCCTCTTCTTAACTTTCCAAGGAACATATCTCAGACAGACTTGATTTGCTTTGTCAGTCAGTTATTCTATTCTATTCATGGATAATGACAGTTATTCTGGTATTATCCACAAACAATACTAGTTATACATGGCATTTTTATTACTTAGACCAGTTTCCCAATTGAATGTTTTAACGTTCATGTTATTTTTTTCCCAATTATTATTTTCTTTTATTTTGAAATTTAATCAATTTAATCTATTGAATACCCCATTTTGCTTGATTTTTTAAAAATCTATTAGGAGTATTTATGTTAGTTTGCACTTCAATGAACTTATCATCTGAATACGTTGTATTTGAGATTGCAATGTCCCTGGTTATATGATAATTGTGTTTGATGATGAAATCTAGAATATTTTCAGTCCTAGTTGGCTCTGTTAATCTGGTTATTTACCAAACATGTGTTACAGATTCTAAGACCCCCGTGGTGTAGTGGTAAGACACTCACCGGGCGTTTCGCGAACGCTCTGTCCTGGGTTCATATCCTGGTTGGGGAGGACTTACTGGGCGTCAATCCTTAACTATAGCCTCTGTTTTCCCAACAGTAAAATTGGTACCTGGTTGTTAAACGAATTGTCGGGGCCGTATTCCGGGAAACATAGGATTAAGGACTTGCCCGAAACGCTATGTGGGCTAGTGGGGGTACAAGAATGTAATAACTCTTGTATATATGAAAAATAAATAAAAAGTAAGTAGTTCCTGACCTGTGGTTGGATATTTCCAGAAAGATTACTTGGTATAATATTGTTTGCTATTCTCTATCTTAGGCAGGTAGAAGACTCCTACGAATATATTATCAGGTGTTGGGTTTGGAAGATTATCAAGGCTATTCTCTATTTTGTTTATCTGTTCTGTGAATTCCTCAACCGTTGCATCTGGGGATTTGTTTATTGGAAAATCCTCATATCTATTTAGATTGTATTCTTGTATCCAGATCTCACTGGCCACGACTTTCCTTGAGTGGGCTTCTGTGAAAGCTCAGTATACTGCATTTCACTCTGTAAGGAGACCATTAATGAACGGTATTTTGTTTTTTGCTATTAGTTACCAAGATGAATGAGGTTACCCTATTTGGTGTATTTTGGCGAAGATTTTTCTGGCATGTCTATTAGGGGTGGGCATATCAGATTTATTCTGACCAGTACTGGTTGTTGAAGGGTTGTTGCCTGTTGTAGTTGGAGCTCTGTTGTGGGGTGTAATGGTATCTGTGTCTCGTATACAAATGATTCCTTATGTCAGGTCCAATACCAGATATTGCCTCTGTTCCACCTTCTGAAAAACTTTTGTGGGTCTAAATACTATTTGACTCTCCTCCAAAGCCATTTCCCCTGCTTGCCACCTTTTGTGCAGTGGCAAAAAAAAAAAAATGCCCTTAATCAACAGATGAAGAGCTTTTCATCTTCACCATCTTTCCTACCTTAGCGAATTATTTACCCTACAACACTTTTGCCCTTTATCACCTTCCCTAACTTTAACCGCTGGGAATGGGATTAACGATAACCACCCTTCTCTGTAGTTAAGAAGTGGGGTTATCGACCCTTCCTAACCATACGAGTCCTGACCCTTTCCACCCTTCCACTTTTTCTCCTCTTCACCACTTTCTCTTCATCACTATCTTCAATATATACACGGTAATTTTCAATAAATAAACGACATGAGACCAACTAACATTTAATCATCATATTTAAAATATGCTTACTAAATCTTAGAGAGGATCGAGTTTGTTATTAGTGAGATAAAAAAAATACTAATTTTACTGATTATGTGGGGGGGGGGGGGAGGTTATAAAAGGTCCTAAACGCTCTGTTAAAATAACTTATAGGACCAAACCCACTAACCTATGTTCATTTTGTATGTCAGACCATTTACCTTGCAAAGTTTGGTGATACTAGTCCCAAGAGTCTGGCCTTTAACCTTGAGCAGACATTCTATATTATATAGATTACACCAGCCCATCCTCCTGATATGGTAGTACTTATAGTAAAGATGAGAACTGTGCTGTATACATATATATATATCGACGTACAACGCAATTTGAAGGTAGAAATTGGTACTATTGAATTTGGACAATCAGGAAAAGATTTTCTATTTATGTTACAAAGACAATAAAAAATAACCTTCCTAGGCCTAATACACATTATCTGAGGCCTAATATAGTACATATGTGGGCAATACCTAGGAATATTTAAGTTAATTTTTTGTCTTATTTTTTTAGTACTCTGTAAAGTGAATAGTACAAAGTTCTCCTATCTAATTGCTTAATACGTCAATGTTTATACTTTGGAACACATAGTTTTACAAAATACTATCTAAGCAGGAGGATGGGTTGAATAGACACATACGTAAGTACAATATATTATATGAATTTATTCCTTTATTCTTTTAATTACCGTTCCTGGTTCATGCACACTTGAATAAATGTATTTTTATGATGAAATGTATTCCTTCTGTAGTTATACTGAAACCCATGTGTAATTACCTGGCCACTCCACATCTGATTACCTCCAACAACCAGTTTGATTTTATCCAGACAGAACCCTCCTGAGGGCAGCACCTGCTTGGCCTCACACAAGAGCTTGTTGACGAGCACAACCATCCTCTGGTGTCCCATCTGAAGCTCCTCCTGTGGACACCAATATACAAGAAAATAAGTCATCACCTATAAATCACACTTTGAATACTTATTTTACAAAAAACATTTCATTGATATCCAATTAGCACTTTCAAACGACATATATACAGTTCAATGATATGCTGAATCTTATGTCACATTGCCTGTAATTAATGTAGTAAGCATTTCTGCTGAGGTCTGAATAAGACCTTTTGTGCCCTCTGTAATATTTTTTTGCACTACTGCTCATATGATGAGTATGGGGTGCACATTCAACTAGGCGCCACCGGCGGCATTAATCAGAACTAGTCAACTCACCCATTGTGATGGTAGACGAGCATTGGAAAGAAACCAATCAGGTGAAAGGTTGTGAAGATGCTCTCCTCTGATTGGTGGATTTATATAGAGGTTCGTTGATGCGGGAAGTCCAGTGTGATTGAGTCGTGAGAAACAAGCCAATCTAAAGAGGTCATCTGTCGGAGACAGACGGCTGTAACTACCACTGGTAAAGGCACAAGCAACGTGATCTAAGGAGCCTGGT
Source organism: Procambarus clarkii (assembly GCF_040958095.1). NCBI lineage: Eukaryota > Metazoa > Arthropoda > Malacostraca > Decapoda > Cambaridae > Procambarus > Procambarus clarkii. The sequence goes on from NC_091151.1 coordinate 31,601,956, forward strand.
TGCATCAAATAACGCCTCCCGAATTGTCACGATCTTTTCACCACGAACCCATAATCATTCATGGATTATCATCAATTAATTCACGAACATTTAGAAAAACATTGAAGTGGCTAGATCGTAACAATTGAATGAGTAGCTGTGGTTCGGTCGTGACACTTGACCCTGATTGTCCGTGCTAACAGCAACCAGCAGACTTAACCGTTCGGATGGTCCACCGTGCCACTGCACTCCCCTTCCGAAACAAGATCAGTAAATCGGGAGTCTGGAGGAGTTGATGTCTTCCAGGCTGTACGTAGCACAGTCTGACTTTCATCAGGGAACGCACTTCCGTAATGCCACGGTTGGAATAGTGAAGAATAGTGGAGAGCAGCGTCGAATAAGGTGTCATGAAAAGGTGGAGAGTTTGAGATAGAAGATGGTCAGAAAGGTCGGAAAGTGTAGTATCGAGAGTGAATAGACTCCATTCAGCCTTTTCAAACTGCCACCGAGGGAATGAAAGAAGAGGGCAGAAAGGAAAGATTACGAGGATGGGGAAATGATTTCTGTTGTGGAGGTCATCAAAGACACTCCATGTCAGTTCTGAATAAATAGAAGAGGAGCAGAGAGAAAGATCAAGTCAAGAAAGGGTTCGACTGCACAAGTCAACATGAGTAGGTCCACCTGATTTCAGGAGAGATAACGAAGAAGAGAGGATGAGAGGTTCGAGATGGCGGCCCCGGATATTTATCAGATCATCGCCCCAGAGGACATGCTAATAGTTTAAATCTCCCAAAAGGAGCTCTGGTTCCGGAAATGAATCATACAGGTGTTTAAGATCTGGAAGAGAAAGCAGAATATGTGGGGGGGGGGAGATAAACGGAACTGACTGTGTACCATTTACTCACAAACATATAGGTGGCAGAGGAATGAATGTTCGATTGAAAAAGCAGGTGGATAACAGGACTATCATATCAAATGAAGAGAACAGTCGAGTTAGGGGCCTCAACAAAAGCTGGAGGGGAACAGTGATAGTAATAACCGCAGAAGTAACCAGGATGAACGCCAAACATCAGCTCCTAGAGACATTCACAAAGCACAGGAAACTGTGAGATCAGAAGTTGGAGTTCATTGAAATTAGCATAAAACCACTTATATTCCATTGAATAATAAACAGTCAAGAACAAATCAAACAGTAAAACGAAAAAGAGAAAAATAAAGCAATGAGTAATACATTTGGGTGGATCGGCAGGAGGTTCAATAAATCCGGGTTGGGGGTAAATATAGCACAGACGGAATAATCAAGAGGGTAGCGAGTAGGGGAATAGACCCGACATGATCCAGTAAGGGAGATGGCACCAGGAACAGGCGGCCGAAGAAAATGGCTGCAAGTGGTGAATCAAGAACAGCACCGGGAGTTTCCATAGCAATATCAACTGACTCAATCTCGGAGATGATAGAATATACGAGGGCAGAGTCGGAAGTGGAAAGTTTGAGTTGAATTGAAGCTTTTTTACCCGCTGGGAAGGCAGTAGGAGAGGAACCAGGTTAACTTTCTGAGCACGAGACAGTTCCAGTGGCAATGTTCTGTCCAACAGCCTCTACAGTCTCAGGTGGCGACGGAAAATAAGAGCAGACACGAGGACGTCTGGGAGAAGGATGGATGTCTGCCTGGACGGATAATGGTCGGGGAAAGTCAAAGGACAGGGGAAGACTGAGGAGAAAAATGGGGACTGAAGGTGAAGGTCACAGCGGATAGAAAAGATGGAGGAGGTGGAGAAGTTATAATAAGACGAAGAGCAGCAGAAGACTGGTAACAAAAGGGAGGAGATACTGGGCAGTGAACCATGAGGAACACCATTAACTTGAGAGCCCAGTGGTGCAGAAGATGGCGAGCTAGTGGAGGTGTCGGGGTTTAAGCTTGGAAGCTATTGCGAGTCTGATAAAGGAATGGATGGAGGGGAAGAGTAGTGCGATGAAATGCACAAGGATACATTATGTTGGAGAAAGGAGTAAGATGGCGGACCTGACGTCTTTCCTCAGGGAAAGATATACGTTCACTATATTTTAAGTCGAGGATCTTCTATCTTGAGGTTATCTTGAGATGATTTCGGGGCATTTTAGTGTCCCCGCGGCCCGGTCCTCGACTAGGCCTCCACCCCCAGGAAGCAGCCCGTGACAGCTGACTAACACCCATGTACCTATTTTACTGCTAGGTAACAGGGGCATAGGGTGAAAGAAACTCTGCCCATTGTTTCTCGCCGGCGCCCGGGATCGAACCCGGGACCACAGGATCACAGGTCCAGTGTGCTGTCCGCTCGGCAGACCGGCCCCCTATATGACTTGTTCAAATTTATAGTTCATGCATGTGCGGGAGGAGATAAGATAGGTCTCATCACAGTTAATGCAGCAAGCTTGGGGAGAGGAGCACTCTGTTTTGGAATCTCCAATGTCACTACACAAGGGGCAAAGCGACATCTCATTAGTGCACTTCAAGGGACCATGTCCATATTTCCAACACTTATTGTAGATGCATGGAGATGGGTACTGATCAGAGCATCTGGCCACGACAAGAATGACAGAAGACGGAAGGGTCCTACCATCAAAAGTGACCTTAACAATACGAAGAGGACGAATTAAGATGATGACCACGAGAGGGATGAGTGAAGCAGTCAATTTGTAAGACAAGTCCTGGGCCTCGATAATGTATATAATATCCTCATGGCACTCTTTCAGGACATGATCACCAGTTGAAGCATGGTGCGGGAGTACAACAATGTCAATGCTGGCATTCAACAGGGTGTTTTTTTTTTTTACATCCAAACTGGGGTCTAACAAAGCAGGACAAAGCATCAAGGTGGGCGGCCGTCTCCTTGAGAAGGGGCTGCAACTATAAGGGGGCCAGTCTAAGTGGGGTTAAAGGTAACATGGAAATCCACAGAGTCAACTAAGTGTGTGTGGATATACTCACCATCAGGGCGGGTTTGGTCGTCGGAACACAGATCATAATACTTAGACCACGTAGCAGGGCGGAACAAATCCTGCAACGTAAAAGGGGAAGCAGGAAGTAGACGAGTGCGAGCCTGGTGACGTCGCCGAGGCCCTCACGAAGGAGGCAGAGGTGCAGCACAGTTGTTACAATGAAAGAATGAGCAACACCAGGGGACGAGGTATTAACCACTGGTGGCTTGGAGCTCAACCCAGCCACAATAAGTGGGAGGGGAACTGGGAAAGTTAGTAGTAATCAGTAACGAAGCCAGAACTGGGCCCGATCTAGCCGGGGGCTACGGAGCCCATCCATACATCAAGGTCCGATTTGGGGGCCTTATCGCCCATCCCACAGGTCACTGAAGGGGAAAGAGAGTCTTAAGTATACATACAACGAACACGAACAAATTTCATCCACTGCGCCCAGACCATGGAGCCACAATTACAGGATCCCACAATACAGACCGGTCCTTCGGGCACATCCAGGATATACACCCTGCAAGCGTTGGGTTAGGAACCGTCAGTCCATCGAGATCGGGTCCAGCTACGAAGACAGTTTGACATAAAAGCTTTTCCTTGCTCGAACACGTCACCTACTCCAGTTCTACGGGCGAGAGAAAGAGTGCCGATTCAACTCATCCTCCATCAGAACACAAATAAACCGTAACCGAGTCGTCAGAAAGCCTCATCCAGAAAATAGATTGAAGAAGAAAGAAACACGGGGAAGAGAAAAAGGTGTCGAGCAAAATTAGTAAAAAGGCTGAAGGAGCACATGGCTCAAAAAAGACATGAAAGATGCTGTCGAGCATCACACTCCGTCAGCCGCCTACCAAGCCCCTTACGCCTACAACGGGCTGAACACTAAGAAAAGATACTCTATCAAGAGTATCCCTTAAATGCA